>NC_045440.1:87635254-87659185 GCF_002776525.5 Piliocolobus tephrosceles
GCCCCAGACTCACATCTTAAGAACCTGAGAAGATAAACTTTCTGTGATCAGGCCACAGCTTTCACACTTTCTCTGGCTTCAATAAACTATTTCTCTATGAACTTCTGGACATAAAGGAAGATACTATATATGATATGCATATATAATATTATATATTGCTTGTATATATTATATATTACTTATATAATAATACTATTTATATAGTACTATTGACTATATAATAGTACTAATATAGTATATAGTATACTAACTATATGCTAATGCTATTTATTATACAATTACATATTACATGATATATAATATTTTATATATTTACTTTGGAATTCAGTCATGGTTGATTAAAATTGTGTTATTTTATTTGGGATTTAGATTTCTATTTCTTTTTATATTTTCTTAAGGTTTTCATCAGTGAACATTTTAAAATAAAATTTATATTCAAGCTTAAGCAAAGACTGATACATACTTAAAAAATTTAAATATTGGATTTGAATGATCTAACCTAATTTTTCTTTTTCCAGAAAGAGTTTATGTAAAAATATACCACATAGAATAACTAAAAAAATAAACAAGTGATACCTTATCTGAGCTCAAAGAATCTGTTTCTTTGCAAATGGATAAAGGATTTATTATGTAAGTTTGGTGGGTTTGGGGGCACAGAACTCAAAATTTTTTTTTTTTTTTTTTTTTTTTTAATATCAGAAGGCAATACTGTTTCTGAAAACTGTAGGAAAAGGATTTATAATGCCTTGCCAGAAAGCCTTTTCCCTGAATGTGCACTTATGTGCTTTGTTGTACAGCAAATCTCCAAGAGTGTCTCTTAATGCTCATTGACCAGTTCTCAACAGCTCAGGCATATTTATCATGTTTTTTGAGTAAAACCTTGATTTTATATCTAAAACCAAATATATGTCCTCATGATGACTTGCAGTGGCTTATCTGTAGTGATTGCATTTTTTTCTTGTAAAAAGTATCATTTTGGGCTGGGCGTGCTGCCTCATGTCTGTAATCCCAGCACTTTGGGAGACCAAGGTGGGCTGATCACCTGAGGTCAGGAGTTCGAGACCAGCCTGGCCAACACAGCAAGACCCTGCCTCTACTAAAAATACAAAAATTAGCTGGGTGTGGTGGTGGGTGCCTGTAATTTCAGCTACTCAGGAGGCTGAGGTAGGAGAATCACCTGAAACCCAGGCAGCAGAGGTTGCAGTGAGCTGAGATAGTGCCAGTGCACTCCAGCCTGGGTGACAAAGTGAGACTCCATCTCAAAAAAAAAAAAACTTGTGAATCTTTAATATATTTATGCTACATGTTATTTCTTGTTTTTGAAGTATAATGCACATTTGTGAGCAAATATATTTTAAAATGCCCTTAGAATGAATGGTAAGCTCATTCCCAAAATGCCTATTTGTAAGGTTTGATATAGTCTTTAAAATTTGTATCTATAGAAATGTGAGGATAAAAATATACTTTAATACTCTTTTCTTTATTTTTGACCTTTAAAAATTCTCAATGAATAAGTTGATGAGACATAAATTAAAGGTTTTGTTGGCATATAGCAATGAACGAACAGATGTGTAACCTAAAATAGGGAGTGACATTGTTGGGTCCATTTAGTCACCATGGAAAAACAGATTTACATATTTAACTTCCCCAAATAGAACAAATTCCTTCTTCTCTTACTGTAACTTTTAATTATTAGATTCCAGCTCCATTTTCACTGACATTGGGCTCCGCTTAGGGCACTGTCCCTACAAATGCCTGAGAGGATTGGAAGCTTGGGAGTTATTATAGTCATTGATCAATGTAGCCAAGAGTTTTTCCATAAAAGAGCAGCTTTTGACCGGTTTCATTATTAAACTTCATTTCTATGTAGGGGGAAATGCCTTAATCCTTTTCTTTCATTGTCACTTTGAAACACTCACATTGACTGAAAAAATTTTTTTGGAGTCCCTCCATGTTATAGAATTTATCTATGTGGATAAGGATCAAGGAAGGGAATGATGGTATGGGGAAACCCCAAGTTAAAAAGGGTGATTTTCCTCCTTTTTATGGATCTCACAGGATGCAGGGGAGACAAGGCTAAATGAATTGTTGCCATGCACTGCAACTGATAAGTGCTATAATAATAACTTGCTACAAGTGACCTCTGCCTGAGGGAGAGAAGAGAGGATCCAGAGGGGGAGTTTTTCCTGGAAAAGTTTTGTATTAATAGTAATTTAAAAGTGAGTCAAAAGCAAATTGAGTCCACGAGAGAAGACACAGAATCTTCTACATAATTTAACAAGAAATGTATTGGCAACAGTTACTAATAATAGGTGAAAAATAATAGATTGGGATATGATCTATTTCTCTTTTTTAAACTTTACAATGTTTTACCCATTTAATATGGTGCTTGCCTATCCCTGTGTCTTATGATTTCTGTTTTCTTTCTCTTATAGATTATAGCGCCTTGAAGACAGAGACTTTATGTTTCTAACTACCCATTCCAGCATCATCTAGCTCATTCCTATGCTGAACAGCCCCTAACACATTGTCCCAATAAATACTAACATTATATGTGTGCAATGAAGTATTCTGTTGCTTAAAGCAAAACTTTAATATGGTCTTACAATAAGCCACTTGTAAGACCAGTTTTAAGTAATCACTGATACAAATGCTGCCACTGCCCCCAAAGAAATCTGAATAAAATTATGTTAGGCTGCACGAATTTCAGTGTCAAGCCATTTAACTCTGCTGATAATCATTTTTTAAAAAGTCTTTTGATCTTTAAATTGAGAGAGTTGAACTAAATAATCTTTTAGATATCTTCTAGTTTAATATTCTATGATTCTAGTAAATATATTGTATTTGGCCGGGTGTGGTGGCTCATGCCTGTAATTCCAATATTTTTGGAGGCCGAGGTGGGCGGATCACTTGAGGTCAGGAGTTCAAGGCCAGCCTGGCCACCATGGTGAAACTCCGTCTCTACTAAAAATATAAAATTAGCCGGGCATGATTGTGGACGCCTGTAATCACAGCTACTAGGGAAAGTGAGGCAGGAGAATCACTTGAACTCTGGTGGCAGAGGTTGCAGTGAGCTGAGATTATGCCATTGCATTCCAGCCTAGGTGAGAGAGTGAAACTCCATCTCAAAACAAAAAACAAAAAAAAAAGCCAAAACAAACAAACAAAAACAAAAAAACCTTCTCTATCTATCTATCTATCTATCTATCTATCTATCTATCTATCTATCTATCATCTATCTATCTATCTCCACATATATGTATGGATCCATAGGGGGAGATTTTCCTAGAAAAGTTTTGTATTAATAGTAACTTAAAAGTGAGACAAAAGCAAATTGCAAAAAGTGAGTAAAAAGCAAAATACTATATATTATATACAGTATTTGCTTTGTGAAATTTAAATTATAGCTTAAAATATAATGTGAAAATAACATACAGATTTGTATTTTCTGGTATTTATAAGAGAAATGTGATTGAATCATCTTAGAAACTAATATCTATAGTATTTTTATGAATTACTTTCACAAAAGTGACTTTATTTCTCATTGACGTAGACATTGTTATTAAGTGTGGCTTTATATGTTAAGTAACTCATACAAGCTTTCTCTGAGAAAGCAGACAGGTTTTTTCTGTCAAACCAATGCTGGTGCCTCAGATGACTAAACCCTAAAGATACTGTAAGTCTGCCCTTACTGTCATTGAAAGCTCTTGTTTTCCCTTCGACTTCTTTTTTCTCTTATCCAAAGTGAATATTCTGTTGTGAAGAATGTTGTAGCTCCCATGGTGATTTCTAAATGCAGTGTCTGCTGCACTGATGTGGCTGGATGCACACAGGATAGAGGATGCTATCAAGAGCTGATAAAACTCTTTCTAGAAATAGAGAAGAAATATTTATAAGCTTCTGGGGATATCATCAGGATATTCTTCTAGGTCAGGGAATTAGGTCATTGGTGAAGAACAGATTTTGCCAAGAAACAGTTTACTGCGGGGTGGGGCACTGATAACAATATTCTGAAAGATTATAAATTCTTTTCCCTAGAAAAGAACTGTATAGTTTAACAGATTGCTGGAGCAGATGGAGATATGACATTCACTACTATAATTTACATTAACATGCTACAAGACAGATTTGCCTTAATCAAAAAAAGTCTAAACCACTTCAAAGATTCAGAAACAGCTTTTCATCAGTTCATTTCATCTCATTGAAACTTGATTTAATTTAGTCAGTTTTGAAAAAAAAACACACTATAAATTTACACCAGGTACAATGATATACTGTAGCAAAATCCTTTGAAATGTTTCATCTTCTAAAAATTTAATTCATAAAAATGATGATGTCTTGTTGCCACATGTGTCTGTTTATTTCATGATGATGTTGCCTGCTTACTGAAATAGAACAGTGAATGATGTATTGCATCTGCTTCAGGAGACAGTAACATTTAAACATCTGTCTAGTATTGTCACGTATGTTTACACCTGTACTAATTTTTTAATTTAATCCTGTGTCCTCATTTTAATGGAGTTAAAATGTTTGTTTTGTATATACTCCATCAATTAAACACAGAACTTTCTATACTTGACTTTGATTATGTATGTCTCACCTCGAAAACCCAATCTAATTCAAGCAAATTATTTGGCCAACATTAGTAGCCTGTTTAGACCATAATTAGCTATTCTATATAATTGTGTTTCTTATAATACATTCTCAATACATATTAGTTGATTTTAGTTTACTTCTTATTGATTAGGCATGTCACCTAAAGTTTAGCTAAATGAAGTTTCTTGGGCTTTAGAGTTCATGATGGGCTAAGAATACATTTCTCAGTTTAAACTTAGAATATAGTACACACAATATTTGGGGGGTCTCAGAAATATGTAGCTGTTTCATAGTGTAGTTTTAATTGCTGTTTCACAATGACCTTAAATTAATTTGCACAATAATGAACTCTGGAATTATTAAGTTGAAATATGAAAATCCATTTGCAGTAGTTTATTACTGTCAAAAGAAAATGTATATCCAAAAATCACATGCACTTTTATTCTCTATTGCATACAAACTTATTTTTATTAAATCAGTTGAATCTTATATATGAATTATCTTTTCTAAAACAAAGCAAGATTTGTGAATTTTGATGCAAACAATGACATGTGGTGAGTCAGAATAAGACTAAGTAAATTAGTGTGGCCAAGTCAATTTCACATGTGGTCTGAGCTTCTATGAAGCTGTGTATAGCTCCAGGATAATATGCAAAAACTTCTAGCACTTTATGTAAGGAAGCTATTAATTATCACCAACCACAGGAAAATGTTTTCATGAAACAAAGAATTAACAAGATGACAAAACTCACAATTATTTCAAGGAGTTGGATAGAAAATGAGGTATATTCTGGATAATCTTCAGGAGATAAAGAAACATGGTTTTTCTGCCTAGAGTCATGGAATATTTCTGCTTAAGAAGTCATATTTTAAATGAGTGAACGAGAAAAATCCCTGAAATATCAATTAGGGTAGCAACATTACTTTTTATGGCATATGCTAATAAACTATTTTTTAAGTGCATTTTTTAAGTATAACCAAGACATCAAGGATTGGAGTCAAACAAAAATCTGTTTTCTAAGCAGTGGAACCTAGAATATGATCAAAGAAAATATGGAAGGGGCTTATTTGGGGCTTTATAAGGAAATATGGACCAGTGTAAGGATGATTAAAGAAAGCTGGAAGGCAGAATCCCCAATTAAATCCTTTAATTTAAAGCAGAAATGTCTGAGTTAATGTTATAATGTGATTGTGGTGAGACCCCGCCACACAGACAGTGAATTAAGAAAGTCTAGAGAAAGGAGCAAAAACAATTTAGTGAATTTAGTGGTACAACCTGGTGCTTCCATTGGCTAATCCTCTACCATCGCATTTATTAAGCACAACACAAATTGTAGCCATTATTATTGTTAAATAAAAATAAATAAAAATAACACTTCATATAGGGATTGTATGATGATTACAGATAAATGGGTAAAATTTTTGCACCATTTGTAATGTGCGTCCATATGGGTGCATGGGGTGTATGTGGAACAGGTGGGTTGGAAAGAAAAAGGGGTGGAGGTTTGATATGGTTTGGCTGTGTCCCCACCCACATCTCATTAACAATTGTAATTGGACCTACGTGTGGAGGGAGGGGATTGGATTATGGGGCAGTTTCCTACATGCCGTTCTCGTAATATTAAGTTCTCACGAGATTTGATGGTTTCATAAGACGCCCTTTCTCTTTCGCTTCCTCCTTGCTCTCTTGCAACCTTCTGAAGAAGACGCTTGCTTCCCCTTCATCTCACACCATGATTGTAAGTATCCTCAGGTCTCTCTAGCCATGTGAAACTGTGAGTCAATTAAACCTCTTAAACCTAATATAAACTACCCAGTCTCTGGTATTTCTTTGTAGCAGTGTGAGAAAGGACTAATACAAGTTAAAGGGTGAGTACCCTGGGGCTCTATCTGCTATAATATTTGGGGTAAATGAGAGCTATGGTGGATGTTATATGATAATCATTCTCTTCCCAATGCACAATTCCTCTTTCTGTACAGAGCCACAGACTGAAGATGCATTTATGCTGTTACCTCCTTATTGGCATCTCTGCAACTTCTCCATTTTTTCATTGCCTCTGATGTCGGACATGATAAAAAATTTTTGTAAAGTGCTTACCATTTCTTCTATAGTCACTTTAATGTTTGGCTAAAGGTAGTTATTTTGTTATTCCCGGAAGAGTAATACATAACTCTAGCCTGGGCATATGTCACTTAGCCAAGAATTGTTTCCAACTCAGAACAAAATGCAGACTGATTTAGGTATACTGTTTCTTTTCTTTTCTTTTTTTGAGACAGAGTCTTGCTCTGTCGCCCGGGCTGGAGTGCAGTGGCGCGATCTCCGCTCACTGCAAGCTCCGCCTCCCGGGTTTACGCCATTCTCCTGCCTCAGCCTCCGGAGTAGCTGGGACTGCAGGCGCCTGCCACCTCGCCCGCCAGTTTTTTGTATTTTTTAGTAGAGACGGGGTTTCACCGTGTTAGCCAGGATGGTCTCTATCTCCTGACCTCGTGATCCGCCCGTCTCGGCCTCCCAAAGTGCTGGGATTACAGGCTTGAGCCACCGCGCCCGGCCTGGTATACTGTTTCTTTAAAGTGTTTGTCACAGCACATAGAATATCTAAATTGTTACTTATTTTTTTGCATAAATATTCTGAATTTTTAGTTTTTGGTCTGAAATATTTGGTTTAGTCCTTCATTGTCGATTTCTCCTCCAAAGCCACTAATGCTAACATTACAATAGTAGGCTAAATGGTGATGGTGATCTATTTATCTATCTACCTATCACCTACCTATCTAATACTCAATGTGAAGGAATCCACACAAATGTCACTATAAATTAATGCATGAGCTGTCCATGATAAAGAATATTAATATTGATTAATAAGAAAGCAACAGTCAAACATCCTGCATTTAAGTAGTTTGTAGCTTTGTGTTCTTGGGAAAATTGCTAACCCTTTGTGGGCTTTGGTTTTAAGAATCTAAGAAGGTACAAGATAGTAGAATTATGATGGTGTGGAAATGGGAAAAAGATGACTTAAGGAAGGTTTGGTAAATTAGATTGACTATGATTTAAAGATGTTAGATAAGGAATAGTTCACGGGAGGTGTGTGTTTGTGTGTGTGTCTGTGTATTTCCATGTGAACATGGATAGGGTTGGGATGGAGAGAGGGCCCATGGGAATAGACATAACTCTCTTCAAATGTTTGAAAAACTGGTACCTGGATGAGGGATTAGATTGTTCTGTGTAGTAGGAAAAAACAACAGCAACTTTTCCCAGTAGGTAGAATTTACAGAGATAACTCTTTTGTTTTGTTGTTGTTCAATATAAACACTGACAGACTTATTGTTATCCTAAGATGGAATGTTCAAATATAAGCTGGACAACCACTTGAATCATTGATAGTGGGGCACTTGTGAGTATGGACTTTCATTTAGACAGACATCAATTTGAATACTAGCTCTAATACTGACTAGTTTTGTGACTTTTGGCAAATTCTTTAGTAAGCTCTCAGGTTTATTTTCCAATTTTATTACATGGGGGATAACATATATTAACCACTGGACTTTTGTGAGATTTAAAAGAGGTAATTACTCAGCAAAGCAAGTACTCAATACGTTTTTATATTTAGGAATGAGCGACTTAAGGATGGCATGGGAGGGTGTTTGGATATCATGTAAATAAATAAGAATAAAACCAAAATATGGCCAATTTCATTACCCTAAGGACTCCTATCAATATGAAAAAAGTAATTTAATGCGTATTGGTAGATAACTCAAACAATATGAAAAGATATAAAATAAAAAATAAGTTTCCCACCTCTTCGATTCTTTTGCCTATGGTACCCACTAACATGAATCCTCCCAAAAGACTTTTAGGTTTTGCATAGGAAGTTTAGGATGCTTTTGGATGCCTTTGGTTACAAGCAACAGAAAGCTCAGCTGAAACTGGCTTAAATAATAAAGAAACCTTACCAATGTTTAAACTAAAATATTTAGAAGAAGGAGACGTTTAAGGCAAGGGTTTAAAATTAGGGCCCTGGGTCTGAGCTTTTGGGGTTCTCAACTCTCTTCTTCACATGTTGGCCCTGTTTTGGCTTTGACTTCCCTTATGGTTAAAAATTCAAACAACTGCAGCAGCTCAGAATTGTTCAGACAGAGAAAACACCTTTCACAGAGAACTCTGAGCAAAGTTGTAATATTCACCCTGATTGCTAGAGTCTGTTTTAGTTCAGATGCCCCTACATGAACTAGTCTCTGTGACCAGGGGATTGGCATTGCTCATTGGATGACACTAAATTATCTATTGTACCCATGAAGTTGGCAGACAACGCAGCTTTTCCAGAACAACATGAGCCCCACATGAACTGGGGACATTTGGAAGGTGGAAAATAGGATATGGAAGATGGTAAGGTGTTCTAGTTATATATTACTGCATACAAAACCGCCCCAAATTTATGTGGTTTTAAACAACCACCACTTAATCAGCCTCACTGATTCTGTGTGTCAGGAATCTGGAAAAGTCAGTGAGAATAGCTTTTCTTTCTAATGTCTGTGGTGTCATCTGGGAATATTTAAAAGGCTGGGGGATGAAATCTTTCAAAGGTTTCTTCACTTAATGTTTCTGGAACCTGGGCTGGAGAGAAAGAATTACGAGGAACCAAGTAGAAGCTTCATGACCTTTTCTGACTGAGTCACACAAGTCACAGTCACTTCCATTGCATCATTGCAGTGACTTCTGTTGGTCACTAGCAAATAACTCACGAGCTCAGATTTAAGGGGAAGGGGATTAGACTCCACTTCTTGATGAGAGCTGGCAAGGTCACATGTCAGAAGAATAAGTAGGATGGAAGGTATCATGAAAACTTTAGAAAATAAATCTGCCACTAGAAACAACCAACTAATGAACATTACATGCATATGCTATTCTTTCAAAAGCTTACCAAAGCAACAATGCTGCACATTGTGCTTTTTTCCCTCTTAATGTTTAATCTTAGAAATTTCTCCCATATTTACTCTAGATCAACCTTATTCATTCTAATGACTTCGGGGCATTCTATTATATAAATCTATCTTTTTGGTTTTTTTTTTTTTTTTTTGAGACAGAGTCTCATTCTGTCACCCAGGCTGGAGTGCAATGGTGCAATCTCGGCTCACTTCAACCTCTGCCTCCCTGGTTCAAGCAATTCTTCAGCCTCAACCTCCCTAGTAGCTGGGATTATAGGCACATGTCACCCCTCCTGTCTAATTTTTGTACTTTTAGTAGAGACAGGGTTTTGCTATGTTGGCCAGGCTTGTTTTGAACTCCTGACCTCAGGTCATCCACCTGCCTCGGCCTCCCAAAATGCTGGGATTACAGACGTGAACCAAATCTATCTTTTTTTAAAAACTACTTTCACACTGATGAACATTTAGATTATTGTAATATTTTGCTACTGGAAACAGTGCTGCGATGAAGATCCTTTCAGATATTTTTATACACTTCTGCAAAATTAACCTTAGGATAAATTCTTAGAAATGTAATTGTTGAGTCAAAGCATATGTGCTTTTAAATTTGTGATAGATATTGCCAAATTGCCTTTCCAAAGGCTGTGTTAATTTACATTTTCATCAACAGTGAATGAAAGTGCCTTGTCCACTTTGATCTATGTTTGGTATCATTCAACTTTAACATTTTTACCAATCTTACAGATGGGAAATAGTATCTTATTGTTCTTTTGATTTAAATTTCTCTATAGTCGAGTGAGGCTGAGAATTGTTCCCTGAGTTTATTGGCCTTTAAAGTTTTCTTTTTGTTGGGCAGTGGGGAGATGATTATCTGTTCATATTATATTTTCTTCTTATTAATGTAAGAACCTTTTTCAAAATAAAAAGAATTTAATCTTTGGTCTGTTGTATATTTCACAGTTTCATCCATTTTGTCGCCTGCTTATGGTATTTATTTGCCATAAAATGCTTTTAATATCCTATAATTTAAGTGATTAATTTTATACATTTTAATGTATGGGTTATGTTTTAGATGTTTCTCTTATTAAAATTATAAATATATATATATATATACTCCCATTTCTTCTCTAGAACATTAATGACTTCATTTCTATGTTTAAATTTTGATATATCTACAATTTGTTTCTACTACTAATTCATTGATGAGGAAAACGTAGCCCAGTGAAGATAATTGACTACCTTTAGTTACACAGTTAGTGAGTGGCAGAGCCAGAAGAGGAACCACACATATCTAGAGTCTAACAGAAAAGACAGAGTCCATTTTGGACAGTTTAAATGGCAAAGGAATATATTAATGAAGCTTTCATAGCTCACAGAATCTCTAGAAGAGACATTGAGGTGCCACAGAAATCTGGTGGTCATGATTGCCCAACCGTACCTTGGGGCTTCTGTAATGATGACAACATTCCTATTGCTGCTCTTTGCAGGTGACAACCTGGGGCTAGACACCACAGGCTCTTTTACTAATGCTCCTAGGAACCAAATGCTTTTGCTACATCACCATCCAGAAGTTCTGTTCCCTAGAGTGCAGCCTCTGTCTTACCTTGCTTAATTGCAAATCTAACTCCATATGGTGCATTTGATTGGCAAAACCTAGGCCACATGGTAATACATTAGGTGCAAGAGAGCCTGAAAATGCAGAAAGTTGAACTTAAAATATGGGAGAATACCAAAATGCAACAAGGGTGTTGAAAGATTTTTGGCTGTTGCCTCTAGGATGCAGATGAGACAAATAGTCCT
Organism: Piliocolobus tephrosceles; assembly: GCF_002776525.5. Classification (NCBI taxonomy): domain Eukaryota; kingdom Metazoa; phylum Chordata; class Mammalia; order Primates; family Cercopithecidae; genus Piliocolobus; species Piliocolobus tephrosceles. The sequence continues at coordinate 87,646,573 of NC_045440.1, forward strand.
CATGATAGACTTTTTGAGCTGAATAACTTGTCTGAGGTTGTGATTTTAGAATTCAACATAAGGAGAGTTAATTCACATATGATTTAGTTGTTTTTACCCAAAGCTAAATATTTGAAACTTGGATCCAATTTAATACACCCTTGGTAAACATCTATTATGAAGCAAGCCCTGTGATGCTCTCCACATTCACTGGAGTTGAAAGAATTCTTTTAATCCTGTAACAAAATTTTCAAGTTATATAGTTTAGTATTCAGGGAGGAGATGAGAAAACACAATTATTCATATTAGAGGCATCTAATTTTGTCAATTTCCTAATGGTCCTTTGAACCAAAGTATATTTACTTGCTGCCATAACATGATTGAAAATAGACATAAAGAGAGAAATTACACATATAAAATGAAATAGAAATGATGAATCTCTAAAAGCACACTACCTGTATATTGAATTATTGAAGGAAAACATTACTGACAGTATACATAACACCTTTAAACTATACTTTGTAGAGCTTGGTAGAACTACTGAACATGAAATATTTTTGGGAATTTTTAGCTCACAGGTCTTGCTTCAGCCATTCAGTTGGCATATGAGGTTTTTAACCTTATATTTATTACTTTGATTACTTTCATTTGTTACTTTGAGTACTTTTATGTAAACATGAACAGTTCTTAAAGGGCATCACATCCAGGTACATGGAAATAGAAATGGTCTTAATGCAACAAGAAGCTCTAATCACCTTTGGCTTTCCTTAATCTTCATGAAAAGCTATTTCAGAATTGAATATCTTTTGATTAAAACGATTCTAATCAACTCTATTACCAACTCTAACATAGGAGTATTTCAAAGTAGGTGAAATAAAACAAAGTAAATCTTATCTCCTTAATTTCCAGTTGTATATATTTTTATGGGGAAAGTATGCAGATGTGGCTCTGTAATGATCAGATACACAGCTGGATATAGAGGAAGGGGAGGAGGAGAGGAAACAATTAAGTTACAACATGTGACTATAAAAATCACATTCTACTTTTAACATTAAATCATTATCTTAATAAGGATTCTGGCAGGGTTCAGTGACTCATGCCTACAATTCCAGGTCTTTGGGAGGCCAAAGTGGAAGGATTGCTTGAGGTCAGGAGTTTGAGACCAGCCTGGGCAACAAAGCGAGACCTTGTCTCTAAAAAATAATTTTAAAAATATTTTAAAGCTGTCAGAGTGTCCCAGGTAGGAAGTGGATGCCACACAAGCCAAGCAGGGCTATGTATTCATCCAGCCTTGTGACTTACATTCCGGAGAGATGTGTCAGGCCAAATGGTAACTAAGGGTCCAGAATTACTAGTAAGACTGCTGAAATGGTTTTGGACCTTGTCCATAGTACAACCATTGTGGTATTCCCACATAATGGCCTGTGATGAAAGTATTCCAGACACTGAGAGCACCTATTTGAAATGACTAAGGTTGGAGAAAAGGGAGGAGTGAGTCTACATGCTCAAAATATATTAGTCATTCAGAAGGGTAGGCTAGAACTGGATAGTTCCAATTGCATTCCACTGCATAGCTCTCAGAAGAGTGATAACACATAGTTGTAGATAAAATGGACTGGTGCTTTTTGCATTCTAGATTCTGTGGCCCATTTTTAGGTCCATCTACTCATTCAGTCCTCATAGTGACCTTATGAGAATGGTGCTTTTATTATTCTTGTTAAAGAGATGGGGAAACACATTATTCAAGAGTTTAAAAACACATGATCTTAGTTCATTCCTTCTGCTGTGACAAAACACCACAGACTGGATAATTTAGAAATACTAAATTTATTTCTCACAGTTCTGGATGCTGGAAAGTCCAAAATCAAGGTGCTGGCAGGTTGGGTGTCTGTTAAGGTCTAAGATGCTTATTATCTCTGCTTCTAAGATGGCACCTTAAATGCTGTGTCTTCATATGGCAGAAGGTCGAAAAGACCTTAGGGTGGCCGAGTGCGGTGGCTTACGCCTGTAATCCCAGGACTCTGGGGGGCCGAGGTGGGCGGACCACAAGGTCAAGAGATCGAGACCATCCTTGCCAACATGGTGAAACCCCGTCTCTACTAAAAATACAAAAATTAGCTGGGCATGGTGGCATGCACCTGTAGTCCCAGCTACTTGGGAGGCTGAGGCAGGAGAATTGCTTGAACCTGGGAGGTGGAGGTTGCAGTGAGCTGAGATCGCACCACTGCACTCCAGCCTGGCAACAGAGGAGTGAGACTCTGTCTCAAAAAAAAAAAAAAAAGCTTAGGGTGCTCCTTCAACCTATTTTACAAGGTTGCTATCCCATTCATTAGGGCTCTGCTGGGATTTAAATCCAGCTTTATAAAACTGCAGAACTCTAGCTTCAAGCTACTGAACTTCACTGCTCTTTCAAAAGCATCCTTTTATATAATAAATATATCATTACTCTAAATCCCAAAAAGTAGGACAGAAAAAAAAAAAAAAGAAATAAAGTACTTCCACTTGGAAAGCTAAAAACTCAGTCCCTGGAAAGAATAGACTACTCTAAATAAACTATCTTCGGTACTGAGTATGTATTCATTCATTCATTCATTTAATTAATATTTGCTAAACATATACTATATGCCAGACCCTCTGCATAAATTTGAACATATTTTTTTATGGCTTAAAAATCACTAGTGGCTCTTTTTATTATAAATATTAAGATCTAAAAGTCTTGGTTTTCATTGCAGGTTTATCTTTCTGTAACACTTTTCTGTTTTTTACCTTTTAAAACAACCAGTTCCTGGATATTACAGTTCCCATAACATTTAGTGCTCTTCCATTCCTCCACACATTTTCAGATTCAGCTTCCTCTGCCCAGTCCCTTTCCTCAAAGAGATTATAGTCTAATAGACATGAAAACAAATAACTATGATTGAATGTCATAGATAACATAATGCAGGTCTAATCAGAGAAAAATGAAACCAAAAGTAAAAAGTAGTCATAAGTATCAGAATACGAGTAATAAGGGCTGGGAATGAGGTTGGCATTTCCTGAAAAGAAAATCTTCATGAGATAGAAGCTTGAAATGAGTCTTCAAAGGCAAATAGATCCTTCTCAGGAAGACTGACAGTAGAGAATGTGCGGAGACACTAAGTAGTGCTTCTGTGGGATATGGACAGGGTGAGGGACAAGGTCCTGGACAGAGGAAGCTGGATCTGAAAATGTGCAGAGGCATGGAAGATCACTCAATGTTATGGGAACTGTGAAATCAAGGAACTGGTCATTTTAAAAGGTTAAAAAAACAAACAAACAAACAAACAAAAAACAAGGAAAGACTGAAAGATAAACCTATAAAGAAAACCAAGAGTTTGGAGCTTAATCTGTATGATAAAAAGAGCCACTGCTGAGTTTTAAGCCATGAAAAAATATGATTAAATTTATCTTCCAGGAATATCACTGATATATGAAGGATGAATTTGAATTGTTGGAGAAGTAGTATGGAAATTTAGCCTAGAAAGGAGAGGACAGATGGGAGAAATATTCACTAAGCATAAAAATAAATGGACAAACTCACTCTCCCCATGCTCTTCCCTGTCAAACCAAACCAAACCAAACCAAAGCATGTGACTATTCCTCACCTAACTATAATTAATTAATGCAGCACGATGCCTGGCAAATAATATATGCTCAGTTTGGCTCAGAATTATGACCTTGGGGGTAATTTGAAGGAAAAAAAATAATTGTTTGGTGGAATGAATTTTAAAATAATTTTGAGGCACAGTGAATACCTTAACATATTATTCTGTACAATCTTTATTACTTATTCCTGAGAAGTATACTATCAAGATGAAAGAGAACAAAATAACAAACAGATATATTATATTGGTTTTCCAAATGTCACTATAGGTGTCCAATAGGAAGAAATAGAAAGGAACTTAAAGTAATCAATTTGTGACTTTGTTTGCAAAAAAATCCCTTTGAAAATAGCTTTTGAGTAAATAACCTTTTATAGCTAACCACTTTGGGAAATATTGTTTTCTATTACAAAATCATTTTGGACCTGAGAGAAATAAAAGATTTAACCCATCTTAGAATCATAGTTGTAGGTCTTCATGTGGTACTAGTTGTGTTCTCGAAATGTATCCCCCAGCTATATCGAAAATTGTATTTGTTTTAGAAGTGAAAAATGCTTCTGAATTACAATGGAAAATCTAATTCCAATTCTTACTTATAAATGCCTGCATATCTGTTATTGTACTGTTGTTTATCAGTGAGAATGATATTGCATTGTGGGAGAATAGGTCAGGGTTTTTAGTGAGTACGTAGCAGCTACAAAAGAATAAAGTTTACTAATTGTTATCTACATTTAAGTTATGCTAGCAAATAATCATTGCTTGGAGTGAATACATTACTCCCTCTGGACTCAAAGGGTATTATAGCCTTTCAACAAGTAGGAACTTGAACTCTTAGGTCTGCTTTCATATAATGCGTAATGGAACCAAGAAGCAGCAGTATTCCTGCCTCAGTCCTTCCTGAAATCACCTCAAAATTCTAATAATTCATGATTTGAAAATAATGGTCGGTTCATGTGGGGAAAAGAAAGAGATCAGCTTGTTACCGTGTCTATATAGAAGGAAGTAGACATAAGAGACTCCATTTAGTTCTGTATTTGAGATGCTGTTAATCTGTGACCCTACCCCCAACTTTGTCCTTGCAAGAGACATGTGCGAAGGTGATTTAAGGTTAAAAGGATATTGGGCTGTGCAGGATGTGTCTTTGTTAAACAAGTACCTGAAAGAAGCTTGACGGTTAAAAATCCTGCCCCTCCCTGAGATTGGAACATCTCCGGGTAATACCCATTGTGTGTCTTGTTTACTGAGTAAGGAGAAAACACATTTAGGAATAAGGTGGGACTTGCTGGAGCAATACTGCTAAAAGGTTTATGGAGATGTCGCATATACATCTCAAGGCACAGCATTTTCCTTTAAACTTATTCATGTTACAAGGATTTGTTCATATGTCTTACTGCCGATTTCCTCCCTACAATAATCCTATTGTCCAGCCACTCCCTTATCCTTTTAATGATAAAGATAATTCTCAATAAATACTAAGGGAACTCAGAGGTCGGTGCCAGTGTGGGTCCTCTGAAAACACAGCACTGGTCCCCTGGGTCCCGCTTTTCTTTCTCTATACTTTGTCTCTGTGTATTATTTCCTTTTCTCAAGTCTCTGTCCCACCTAACGAGAAGCACCCACAGGTGTGGAGGGGCAGGCCACCCCTTCAGGTTCAGGGTGTGACCTTTACCCTATGTTGCAAGCAGATAAAAAAGTTCATTATAAGAAATTAGACATATTTCCATAACAAAAAAAATAAACATATTTATATAGTCACCTAACCAGGCTAAAGACATTTTCTCAGTGCTTATCAAGGTCGGGATTTTCTCTTGCTTTTCCTTTAGGACTTTATGTTAACAGATTGCATTTTGAATTTTCATCTTTAATCATTCTTTCTTATCTGACCTACAGATATACTCATGTTTTACCTATCTCAAATTTCCTTCCCCAAAGATTTTTCTTCTATTACCTCAGTTAATATTGCCCCCTCTCTCTTTTTTCCTTTATTGCCACAATTTTTCCCTCTGACTCCTTATTTCTGGGAGAAATAAGAGTTATCTGTCTTTGAAACATCAAAACGGAGTCATTTCAACTTCTTCACTTTCAAGATTTACTTCCAATGAGTCACATAGTTTATACATTTTTACGTATCAATTTTTTCATGCCTGTCCCCTTATTTTTAATCTTGCTGTCCAAGAGGCAACATTCATAATGTCAGATCTGGATTATTGTAATTGTCTTCTAACTGGTTTCTTTTCAGAAACCTTTCCCTTTAATCCTTTCTAAACAGAGCTGCAGTAATAATCCTCCTAAAGGTCAGCTTTGAGAATGTAATCTCTATGTTAATAATACTGCTACTCAACAACAAAATCTAATCGATTCTTATTTACTAAGCATTCACAACCCTTCAAATTCTGACCCAAACTACACGCACTGCTGTTTCTCTGACTTTTCTCCTTTCTACTCCTATGTGCTAGTTTTCTCATGTTATTCACTCCGTCCCACACCACAGGCTTTTCCATCTCTATGCTTTTCTGTATGTTCTTTTCTTTATCAGAAATCCCATCAACTCCAGTCTTTGCCAGTAGAAATCTCATCTATTATTTAACGCTCAAACTAAATCCCATCTTCTCTATAATTCTTTAATTCCTTGATAAGTCACCTCTCTCCTATGAAGTGAGTTTTTAAAGTGTTTTTTTTTGTTTGCTTTTTGTAAAGACAAGGGTATCTGAACAAAAAATATCTTCTGGTTCAGTTATTTTCTTATGTATAAGTTCATTAACTCTTAATGTTAATGCTCATTAAAGTTCATTGATATTTATTTGTAGAGACAGGGTGATTGCATTTGGTCGGACTAAAAAATTTAGTTGCAAATGAAATTTTTTGGATATATTATAATCATTGATCTACATTCATCCCCATTTCCTTTTGCCATTTTCCTCTTCTCCTGTAATGAGTGCAAAGTATATCTTTACTAATGTCTTCTTAGAAGATATGTACTGCTGCTCATGTGCAAATATATTTAATTTTAATAGATTTCTGCTCTACTTCTTTTCTTATGTTTTCATCTACATTGCTCTGTGAACATATAGTTCATTTGTTCTAACTAATTATTAGTACCCCATGCAGGGTTGCTTTTCAGTTGCTATGCATGCATATGGTCATACAAGTTGCTCAACTGTATAACTGATTTCATATGGATTGGCAAATATCTCCGCTTAGGGTCTCCTAAAGCCTCCTCCAGGAGATCTCTGGATCTCTCCACAATCCAGCATCTACAGGGTTAACACTAAACCCTCCCCCACTTTTCTTTTTGGAAGGGAAGGTGAAAGGTGTCCAGGCCCTTGCTTCAGTGCCAAGGCTGGTATTCATTTCGATTGCTTTGAGCATCATCCCTGACTGCTGTGAATCCACCACATTTTGATGATTTGTTTTTCTAGTGACAGACAGCTAGATTGCCTCCAGCTGTATGCCACCTCAACCTTCTGCCACCACCAACTTTCTGCCTGATGAACATCTTTGTGCATATCCCTCTGGACATGTGTGAGAATTTGGGATATATCATTAGATACGGAATTTCTGGATCATATATTATACTTATCCTTAATTTGATCAAATAATGTCAAGTACTTTGGAGGTATAAGGATGTAGGAACCCTATGTACTACTGATGGGGATGGAGATTAAAAGTTTATTTCTCTCACAGCTAGCAATCTTGTAGCTCGGCTCCCCAAGGCTCTTCAGGAATACATTTTTATTTCATTTCAGTGCTCAGTCACCAACTAGGGACAGCGCAGTTGAAACAGGGTTGCTGACCCATCTGTATTCTCATGAGAATAAGGAAACGAAGGCAGCCCAGGAAAAGCAGCGTTCTTTTCAGCAGTGCAGTGGAGTTTTTACATACATTCATGCATTGCTTAATGACAGGACTAGGTTCCGAGAAATGTGTTGTTAGGCAATTTTGTCATTGTGCAAACATCATAGAGAGGACTTTCCTAAACCTATATGGTATAGCCTACCACACATCTAGCCCATGGCTCCTAGGCTACAAACCTGCACAGCATGCTACTGTACCGAATAATGTGGGCAATTGTAACACAATGGTAAGTATTTGTGTATCTAAGGACATCGAAACATAGAAAAGATTATGGTTACAATAAAAATACAGGATAAATAATAAGAAAAAGGTACATCTGTAGATGGCACTTACCATGAATGGAGCTTGCAGGACTGAAAGTTGCTCTGGTGAGTCAGTGAGTGAATGGTGAGTGAATGTGAAGCCCTAGAACATTACAGTATGCTACTGTAGACTATATAAATGCTGTACACTTAAGTTACACTTACTTATTAAATTTTTTCAATAATAAATTAACCTTCTCTTACTATAACTTTACAAACTTTTGAATATTTTTAACTTTTTCACTCTTTTGTAATAACCCCTAGCTTAAAAAACAAACACATTGTGTAGCTGTACAAAAGTATTTTTTCTTTCTATCCTTATTCTGTAAGCTTTTTTTCCTACTTAAACACTTTAAAATTTACCATTTGCTTTTTAAACTATTCATGAGAAACTAAGACACAAACACAGACATTAACCTGGGTCTCTGCAGGGCCAGGATCATCAGTGTCACTGACTTCCAGCTCCATGTCTTATCCCACTGGAAGGTCTTCAGGGGCAATACCCATGGAGCTGTCATCTCCTATTATAACAATGCCTTCTTCTAGAATGCCTCTTGAAGGAACTGCTTGAGGCTGTTTTACGGTTAACTCTTCTTTTAATAAGCAGTTTTACAGTTAATTCTTCTTTTAATAAGTAGAAGGAGTACACTCTGAAATAATAATATAGTATAGTAAATACACAAACCAGTAACATAGTCACTTATTATCATTACTCCATTTATTATATACTATACATGATTGTATGTGCTATATTTTTATATGACTGGCAGCACTGTAGGTTTGTTAACACAAACATTACCACAAACATGAGAGTAATCCAGTGCACTACAATATTATGATGGCTACAACACCACCAGGTGATAAAAATTCTTCACCTCCATTATAATCTTATGGGACCACTGTCATATGTGTGGTCCCTCATTGCTCCAATTGTTTTGCGGCTCATGACTGTATTCTAATGGAAAGAACTTAGTCACATTGTCACAATTAACTGCGAAAGAGAATAAGAAATGTAGTCTCTAATTGTCTTGCCATGTGCCCAGCTAAAACTATACTATAGAGAAGTAAAGATGGCCGAATAGGAACAGCTTCAGTCTCCATCTCCCAGCGCGAGCGACACAGAAGACCGGTGATTTCTGCATTTTCAACTGAGGTACTGGGGTCATCTCACTCGGGAGTGCCGGACAATCGGTGCTGGTCAGCTGCTGCAGCCCGACCAGCGAGAGCTGAAGCAGGGCGAGGCATCGCCTCACCTGGGAAGCGCGAGGGGGAAGGGAGTCCCTTTTCCTAGCCAGGGGAACTGAGACACACAATACCTGGAAAATCGGGTAACTCCCACCCCAATACTGCGCTGTAACACCGGCACACCGGAGATTATATCCCACACCTGGCCGGGAGGGTCCCACGCCCAGGGAGCCTCCCTCCTTGCTAACACAGCAGTCTGCCGCAATCTAACCGCAAGGCAGCAGCGAGGCTGGGGGAGGGACGCCCGCCATCGCTGAGGCTTAAGTAGGTAAATAAAGCCGATGGGAAGCTCGAACTGGGTGGAGCTCACAGCAGCTCAAGGAAACCTGCCTGTTTCTGTAGAGTCCGCCTCTGGGGACAGGGCTCAGCTAAAGCAGCAGAGGCCTGTCCAGACGCGAACGACTCTGTCTGACAGCTTTGAAGAGAGCAGTGGATCTCCCAACACGGAGGTTGAGATCTGAGAAGGGGCAGTCTGCCTGCTCAAGTGGGTCCCTGACCCCTGAGTAGCCTAACTGGGAGACATCCCCCACTAGGGGCAGTCTGACACCCCACACCTCACAGGGTGGAGTACACCCCTGAGAGGAGGCTTCCAAAGCAAGAATCAGACAGGTGCACTCGCTGTTCAGCAATAGTCTATCTTCTGCAACCTCTGCTGCTGATACCCAGGCAAACAGGGTCTGGAGTGGACCTCAAGCAATCTCCAACAGACCTATAGCTGAGGGTCCTGACTGTCAGAAGGAAAACTATCAAACAGGAAGGACACCTATATCAAAACCCCATCAGTACGTCACCATCATCAAAGACCAGAGACAGATAAAACCACAAAGATGGGGAAAAAGCAGGGCAGAAAAGCTGGAAATTCAAAAAATAAGAGCGCATCTCCTCCTGCAAAGGAGCACAGCCCATCGCCAGCAATGGATCAAAGCTGGTCAGAGAATGATTTTGATGAGATGAGAGAAGAAGGCTTCAGTCCATCAAACCTCTCAGAGCTAAAGGAGGAATTATGTACCCAGCGCAAAGAAACTAAAAATCTTGAAAAAAGAGTGGAAGAATTGACAGCTAGACTAATTAATGCAGAGAAGGTCATAAACGAAATGACAGAGATGAAAACCATGACACGAGAAATACGTGACAAATGCACAAGCTTCAGTAACCGACTCGATCAACTGGAAGAAAGAGTATCAGCGATGGAGGATCCAATGAATGAAATGAAGCGAGAAGAGAAACCAAAAGAAAAAAGAAGAAAAAGAAATGAACAAAGCCTGCAAGAAGTATGGGATTATGTCAAAAGACCAAATCTACGTCTGATTGGGGTGCCTGAAAGTGAGGGGGAAAATGGAACCAAATTGGAAAACACTCTACAGGATATCATCCAGGAGAACTTCCCCAACCTAGCAGGGCAGGCCAACATTCAAATTCAGGAAATACAGAGAACGCCACAAAGATACTCCTCCAGAAGAGCAACTCCAAGACACATAATTGCCAGATTCACCAAAGTTGAAATGAAGGAAAAAATCTTAAGGGCAGCCAGAGAGAAAGGTCGGGTTACCCACAAAGGGAAGCCCATCAGACTGACAGCAGATCTCTCGGCAGAAACTCTACAAGCCAGAGGAGAGTGGGGGCCAATATTCAACGTTCTTAAAGAAAAGAATTTTAAACCCAGAATTTCATATCCAGCCAAACTAAGTTTCATAAGTGAAGGAGAAATAAAATTCTTTACAGATAAGCAAATGCTTAGAGATTTTGTCACCACCAGGCCTGCCTTACAAAAGACCCTGAAGGAAGCCCTAAACATGGAAAGGAACAACTGGTACCAGCCATTGCAAAAACATGCCAAAATGTAAAGACCATCGAGCCTAGGAAGAAACTGCATCAACTAATGAGCAAAATAACCAGTTAATATCATAATGGCAGGATCAAGTTCACACATAACAATATTAACCTTAAATGTAAATGGACTAAATGCTCCAATTAAAAGACACAGACTGGCAAACTGGATAAAGAGTCAAGACCCATCAGTCTGCTGTATTCAGGAGACCCATCTCACATGCAGAGACACACATAGGCTCAAAATAAAGGGATGGAGGAAGATCTACCAAGCAAATGGAAAACCAAAAAAAGCAGGGGTTGCAATCCTCGTCTCTGATAAAACAGACTTTAAACCATCAAAGATCAAAAGAGACAAAGAAGGCCATTACATAATGGTAAAGGGATCAATTCAACAGGAAGAGCTAACTATCCTAAATATATATGCACCCAATACAGGAGCACCCAGATTCATAAAGCAAGTCCTTAGAGACTTACAAAGAGACTTAGACTCCCATCAATAATAATGGGAGACTTCAACACTCCACTGTCAACATTAGACAGATCAACGAGACAGAAAGTTAACAAGGATATCCAGGAATTGAACTCATCTCTGCACCAAGCGGACCTAATAGACATCTATAGAACTCTCCACCCCAAGTCAACAGAATATACATTCTTCTCAGCACCACATCACACTTATTCCAAAATTGACCACATAATTGGAAGTAAAGCACTCCTCAGCAAATGTAAAAGAACAGAAATTATAACAAACTGTCTCTCTGACCACAGTGCAATCAAACTAGAACTCAGGACTAAGAAACTCAATCAAAACCGCTCAACTACATGGAAACTGAACAACCTGCTCCTGAATGACTACTGGGTACATAACGAAATGAAAGCAGAAATAAAGATGTTCTTTGAAACCAATGAGAACAAAGATACAACATACCAGAATCTCTGGGACACATTTAAAGCAGTGTGTAGAGGGAAATTTATAGCACTAAGTGCCCACAAGAGAAAGCAGGAAAGATCCAAAATTGACACTCTAACATCACAATTAAACGAACTAGAGAGGCAAGAGCAAACACATTCAAAAGCTAGCAGAAGGCAAGAAATAACTAAGATCAGAGCAGAACTGAAGGAGATAGAGACACAAAAAACCCTCCAAAAAATCAATGAATCCCGGAGTTGGTTTTTTGAAAAGATCAACAAAATTGACAGACCGCTAGCAAGGCTAATAAAGAAGAAAAGAGAGAGGAATCAAATAGACGCAATAAAAAATGATAAAGGGGATATCACCACTGACCCCACAGAAATACAAACTACCATCAGAGAATACTATAAACACCTCTACGCAAATCAACTAGAAAATCTAGAAGAAATGGATAATTTCCTGGACACGTACACTCTTCCAAGACTAAACCAGGAAGAAGTTGAATCCCTGAATAGACCAATAGCAGCCTCTGAAATTGAGGCAACAATTAATAGCCTACCCACCAAAAGAAGTCCAGGACCAGATGGATTCACAGCTGAATTCTACCAGAGGTACAAGGAGGAGCTGGTACCATTCCTTCTGAAACTATTCCAATCAATAGAAAAAGAGGGAATCCTCCCTAACTCATTTTATGAGGCCAACATCATCCTGATACCAAAGCCTGGCAGAGACACAACAAAAAAAGAGAATCTTAGACCAATCTCCCTGATGAACATCGATGCAAAAATCCTCAATAAAATACTGGCAAACCGGATTCAGCAGCACATCAAAAAGCTTATCCACCATGATCAAGTGGGCTTCATCCCTGG
>NC_045440.1:87674185-87718807 GCF_002776525.5 Piliocolobus tephrosceles
TATATGAAAATTAATTCAAGATGGATTAGAGACTCAAATGTTAGACCTAATACCATAAAAAACCTAGAAGAAAACCTAGGTAATACCATTCAGGACATAGGCATGGGCAAAGACTTCCTGTCTAAAACACCAAAAGCAACAGCAGCAAAAGCCAAAATTGACAAATGGGATCTAATTAAACTAAAGAGCTTCTGCACAGCAAAAGAAACTACCATCAGAGTGAACAGGCAACCTACAGAATGGGAGAAAATTTTTGCAATCTACTCATCTGACAAAGGGCTAATATCCAGAACCTACAAAGAACTCAAACAAATTTACAAGAAAAAAACAAACAACCCCATCAAAAAGTGGGGAAAGGATATGAACAGACATTTCTCAAAAGAAGACATGCACACAGCCAACACACACATGAAAAAATGTTCATCATCACTGGCCATCAGAGAAATGCAAATCAAAACCACAATGAGATACCATCTCACACCAGTTAGAATGGCAATTATTAAAAAAGTCAGGAAACAACATGTGCTGGAAAGGATGTGGAGAAATAGGAACACTTTTACACTGTTGGTGGGATTGTCAACTAGTTCAACCATTATGGAAAACAGTATGGCGATTCCTCAAGGATCTAGAACTAGAAGTACCATATGACTCAGCCATCCCATTACTGGGTATATACCCAAAGGATCATAAATCATGCTGCTATAAAGACACATGCACACATATATTCATTGCGGCACTATTCAGAATAGCAAAGATTTGGAATCAACCCAAGTGTCCATCAGTGACAGACTGGATCAAGAAAATATGGCACATATACACCATGGAATACTACGCAGCCAAAAAAAGGATGAGTTTGTGTCCTTTGTAGGGACATGGATGCAGCTGGAAACCATCATTCTCAGCAAACTATTGCAAGAACAGAAAACCAAACACTGCATGTTCTCACTCATAGGTGGGAATTGAACAATGAGATCACTTGGACTCGGGAAGGGGAACATCACACACCGAGGCCTATTACGGGAAGAGGAGAGGGGGGAGGGATTGCATTGGGAGTTGTACTTGATGTAAATGATGAGTTGATGGGTGCTGACGTGTTGATGGGTGCAGCACACCAACATGGCACAAGTATACATATGTGACAAACCTGCACGTCATGCACATGTACCCTAGAACTTAAAGTATAACAATAAGAACAAAAAAAAAAATTAAAAAAAAATTTCTGGCCAAATTTGTCTTTAAAATTTTACTTACAATTCATTTCTTTCGAATAGTTATTTTTATGATTCTACTTTTGTCATGTTGTAATAAAGAGTATAATAGCAGGAAATTGAAGAGTTTTTGACAAATAGAGAAAGAGAGAGCAACAGAGAGCAAGGAAGAGAACTCTCTCTAGAGTCTTCTTATAAAGGCTCACTGAGAGTTAGGGCTTCAACATACAAATTCATGTAGGACACATTGAGTCCATGACACGTAGTATACCTTCATATCTTAATATTATCTTAGATGAAGTTCAGGCCTTTTCTGATCCTCTTTAAAACACCTTTTCTCTTTGAATCTTTTAGCAAATGCTTATATTCATTTAACTTTCTGCTTTCTTTTGCTAGGCCATTCTTGTTTATGCTTTGCATTATACTACATGTTGGTTGGAAGACATGGTCTCTGTTTGAGAAGAAGTTACATCAGTTGAATGATGATTATAATTAACATTTACTTCAGAATGACTATGAAGATAGAATAGGTTAATATTGGTGGAAGCACTTTGTAAATTGTCAGGTGTTATATACAGTTGGTTTCCAGTTTATGATGGCTTGACTTTACATGGGTTTGTTTGATCATAATCCCATTATAAGTAAAGGAACATCTGTGCATGTAAAACAGTACTGCTATATTATTGAATAAAGTCCTGTTGATGTGAACAATGATTTTTTGGATATAATTTCAAAAGTATAGGCAAAAAAAGTAAAAGTAGACAAGTGGGATTACATTAAACTAAAAAGCTTCTGAGTAACATAGGAAACAATCAACAGAGCAAAAAGACAACCTATGAAGTGAGAGAGTATGTTTACAAACCATACATCTGATAAGGAGTTTATAGTCAAAATAAATAAGGAGCTCAGACATTTCAATAGTAAGAAACAAACAAACAAACAAACAAAAAACAATTAAAATATGGGCAGGATTGTCAGAGCAAGATAGCCAAATGGAAGACTCCACTGATCATCCCCCTTGAAGAAACACCAAATTTAACAACTATTTACATGCAAAAAATTACCATCATAAGAACCAAAACTCAGGTGAGCTCTCACAGTATCTGGTTTTAACTTCATATTGTTGAAAGATGAAGAAGGTAGGAAAGACAGTCTTGAATCACAAATGTCATCTCTCTCCCATTCCTTGGCAGTGGATATGTGGCATGGAGAGAGAATCTGTGTTTCAGAGAAGGAAAGTGCGGCAATTGTGAGATGTTGCATTGAACTCAGTGCTGCCCAATCACAACAGAAAGTGAAACTGAGCTGAACTCAGTTGATGCATGTCCACAGAGGACATATTTAAAACAGCCCTACCCAGAAGAGAATCATCCATCCCAGTGGTCAGAATGTGAGTTCCAGCAAGCCTTGCCACTTCAAACTAAAGTACTCTGGGGCCATAAATAAACTTGAAAGGTAGTCTAGGACACAAGGCCTGTAACTCCTGGGTTAGTCCTAGTACTGAACTGGGCTCAGAGCCAGTGGACCTGGGAGTGTCACATGACCTACTGAGACAACAGCTAGGCTAGCTAAGGGAGTGCTTGCAACCCCCCTCTTCCAGCCTCAGGCTGCACAGCTTGTGGCTCCAAAAGAGATCCCTTCTTCCGCTGAGCAGAGGAGAGGGAGAGTAAAGAGGACTTTGTCTTGCATCTTGGATGCTGGCTCCACTAGAGTAGGATACAGCACCAGTCAGAGTTGTGAGATCCCCTTCCCAGGTTCTAGTTCCAAGATGACATTTCTAGATACTCCCTGAGCCAGAAGAGAACCTGCTGCCCTAAAGGGAAGGAACTGCTCCTAGCAGGACTCAACATCTGCTGACTAAAGAGCCCTTGGGCCCTCAATAACCAGCAGTGATACTGAAGTAGTACTCAGTGGACATTGTATGAGTCTCTGAGACTCACTGGCTTCAGGTGAGACTCAGCTGTTGTGGCTATGAGGAGAGACTTCTGCTTGAGCAAAGTAGAAGGAAAAGTAAAAGGGGATTTTTGTCTTGTACCTTATGCACCAGCTTGGTCACAGAGGTGTACAGTATCAAGCAGGCTCTTGGGGTCCCTAATTCTAGGCTTTGGCTTGTGGATAGCATTTCTGGACCTGCCCTGGGCCAGAGGGGAGCCTACTTCCCTGAAGAGTGAGTCCCAGTCAAGGCACCATTCATGATAATCGGACTGAAAAGCCATTAGGCCTTACGTAAACTTTGACAGTAGCCTGGCAGTATGCCCTGTGGGCTTGTGGTGGTGGTCACAGATGAGGCTCCTCTGCCTGTGGAAAGGGAAGGGAAAGACTGCATGCATCTTGTGGTTTGAATGCCAGCTCAGCTGCAGTTCAATATAGAACATGAGGTAGATTTTTAAGATTTCGACTCCAGTCTCTGGCTTCTCGAGGGCACATCTGGACCTACCCAGGGTGTGGGGAAACTTGGCTCCCTGAAAGGAAGGACACAAGCATGGCTGGCTTCACCATCTACTGATTGTAGAGGCATAGTACCCTGAGCAAACATAGGCAGTAGCCCAAGTGGTGTTCACAGCAGGCCTTGGGTGAGACTTAGCACCATGCTGGCTCAGGTCTTACACAGTAAAGTCCCAGTGTTGATGACCACAAAGATACTTCTGTATCTCTCCCCAAGCTCCAGGCAGCTCAGCACAGAAAGAGAGACTCCATACGTTTTGGAGAAAGTAAAACAAGAGAATAAGAGACTCTGACTGGTAATCCAGAGAATTCTTCCAGATATTATCCAAGACCAAAAAGTGGTACCTCTATGAATCTGCAAGAACCACAGCATTACTGGGCTTGGGGTGACCCATAAGGCATATATGGCTTAGATCACAATACTGAAGTCCTTTTTGAATATGGAAATCCTTCTCAAGAAGGACAGGTATAAAGAAGCCTAGACTATGAAGACTACAATAAATACCTAATTCTTCAATGCCCAGACACAGATGAACATCCACAGCATCAGGACCATCCGGGACTACAGAACCTCACTCAATGAAGTAAATAAGCCGCCAGAGGCCAAATCTAGAGAAAGAAGTATGTGACACTTCCTATAAACAATTCAAATAGCTCTGTTGAGGAAACTCAAAGAAATTGAAGATAACACAGAGAAGGATTTCAGAATTCTATCAAATAAATGTAGCGAAGAGATTGAAATAATTAAAAAGACTTTTAATTATTTAAAAAGTAGAAATTCTTGAGTTGAAAAGTGCAGTTGACATAATAAAGAATGCATCAAGAACTTTTTAATAGCAGAATGAATATGCAGAAGAAAGAATTAGTGAGTTTGATGACAGACTATTTGAAAATACAGAGGAGACAAAAAGAAAAAAAAACAATGAAGCACGCCTATAGAATCTAGAAATATTCTCAAAGGGTAAATCATTTTTTATTATTATACTTTAAGTTCTAGGGTACATGTGCACAATGTGCAGGTATGATACATAGGTATACATGTGCCATATTGGTTTGCTGCACCCAGCAACTCATCGTTTACATTAGGTATTTCTCCTAATGCTATCCCTCTCCCAGCCCCCCACCCCCTGACAGGCCCCTGTGTGTGATGTTCCCCGCCCTGTGTCCAAGTGTTCTCATTGTTCAATTCCCACCTATGAGTTGAGAACATGTGGTGTTTGGTTTTCTGTCCTTATGACAGTTTGCTGAGAATGATGGTTTCCAGCTTCATCCATGTCCCTGCAAAGGACATGAACTCATCCTCTTGAAGGGTGAATCTAAGAGCTATTGGCCTTAAAGAGGAGATAGAGAAAGAGATAGGGGTAGGAACTTTATTCAAAGGTATAATAACAGATAACTTCCTAAACTTAGGGAGATATATCAATATCCAAGTTCAAGAGGTTATAGAACACCAGCAGATTTAACCCAAAGAAGACTACCTCAAGGCATTAAATAATCAAACTCCCAAAGGTCAAGGTTAAACAAAGGATCTTAAAAGTAGCAGAGAAAAATAGATAACACACAATGGAACCCCAATATGTCTGGCAGCAAAATTTTCAGTGGAAACCTGACAGGCTGGGAGAGTGTGGCATAACATATTGAAAGTGCTGAAGGAAAAAAAAAAAAAACAACCTTCACCCTAGAATAGTGTACCCAGTGAAAATATTCTTCAAATGTGAGAGAGAAATCAGACTTTCCCAGACAAAGAAAAGCTGAGGGATTTCATCAATACCAGACCTATCCTACAAGAAATGCTAAAGGGAGCCTTTCAGTCTGAAAGAAAAGGATGTTAACGAGTGATAAATCATCTGAAGGCACAAAACTCACTGGTGATAGTGAGCACACAGAAAAACACAAGATATTATATAATTGTAACTGTAGTGTGTAAACTCCTCTTAAGTAGAAAGACAAAAGGATGATGCAATCAAAACTAACTACAGCAACTCTTCAATATATGTACAGTACAATAAGATATAAATAGAAACAACAAAATGTTAAAAAGCTGGGGGACAAAGTTCAGATGTAGCGTTTTAATTAGTTTTCTTTTTGTTTGTTTATGCAAACAGTATTAAGCTGATATCAGCCTAAAATAATGGGTTATAAGATAATAGCAAGTCTCCTGAGAACCTTAAATCAAAAAGTATATAATGGATACACAAAAAATAAAAAGCAAGAAATTAAATTATACCACCAGGAATAAACCACCTACACTAAAAGGAAGACAGGAAGAAACAAAGGAAGAAAGAGAAGATCAGAAAACCAATAAGAAAATGGCAGGAGTAAGCTCTTACTTATCAATAATAACAATGTAGATTGACAAACTTTCCAATAAAAAGACATTGAGTAGCTGAACGAATTAGAAAACAAGGCCTGACAATCTGTTGCCTACAAGAAACACACTTCATCTCTAAAGTCACAAACAGACTGAAAATAAAGGAATGGAAAAAGATATTCTAAGCAAATGAAAACCAAAAGGAGTAGCTATACTTATATCAGACGGAATAGATTTCAAAACAAAGAATTTTAGAAGAGATAAAGGTTGTTATATAATGATAAGCAGGTCAATTCAGCAAGAGAATATAATTGTCAATATACATGCACCCAACACTAGATGACCCAGATATATAAAGTAAATATTATTAGAGCTAAAGAGAAAGATAGGCTGTAATACAGTAACAGCTGGAGATTTCAACATCCCACTTTCAGCATTGGAAAGATCTTCCAGACAGAAAATCAACAAAGAAACATCAAACATCAGATTTAATTTACACTATAGATCAAATGGACCTAATAGATATTTACAGGATATTTCATCCAATGGCTGCAGAATACACAATCTTATCCTCAGCACATGGATTATTCTCAAGGACAGACTATATGTTACATTACAAACAAGCCTTAAAACATTCAAAACATTGAAATATTATCAAGTACCTTCTCTGTCCATAATGAAATACAACTGGAAATCAACAAGAGGAATTTAAATGAGAGGAATTTGGAAACAATAGAAACACATGGAAATTAAACAATATGCTCCAAGAATAACCAGTCAATGCAGAAATTAAGAAGGAAATTGAACAATTTCTTGAAACGAAAGATAATAGAAGCACAGCATACCAAATCCTGTGGGATACAGTGAAGGCAGTACTAAGAGGGAAGCTTATAGCTATAATTGTCTACATCAAAAAAGAGGGAAAACTTCAAATAAACAACCTAATGATGCATCTTAAAGAACTAGAAAAGCAAGAGCAAACCAAACTCAAAATTAGAATAAAGATCAGAACAAATATAAATGAATTTTAAATGAAGAAAACTATACCAAAGATCAATGAAACAAAAAGCTGGTTTTTTAGAAAGGTAAACAAAATTGATAAACCTTTAGCCCGACTAAGAAAGATAGAAGACCCAAATAAATAAAATCAGGGATGAAAAAGGAGACATTACAACTGATACGGCAGGCATTCAAAGGATCATTAGTAGCTACTGTGAGCAACTATATGCCAATAAATTGAAAAATCTAAAAGAAATGGACAAACTCCTAGACACATGCAACCTAAGATTGTTTCATGAAGAAACCAAAAACCTGAATAGAACAGTAACAAGTAAAGAGATGGAAGCTGTAATAAAAAGTCTCCCAGCAAAGAAAAGCCTGGGAACCGATGGCTTCACTGCTGAATTTTACCAAACATTTAAAGAAGAACTAATACAAATCCTACTCAAAGTATTATGAAAAATAGAGGAGGAGGAAATACCTTCGAACTCATTCTTGAGGCCAGTATTCTCCTGATACCAAAATGAGGCAAAGACACATAAGAAGGAAGGAAGGAAGGAAGGAAGGAAGGAAGGAAGGAAGGAAGGAAGGAAGGAAGGGAGGGAGGGAGGGAGGGAGGGAGGGAGGGAGGGAAAGTGAAAGCAAGCAAGCTTAGGCTAATAATATCTGAGAGAGAGAGAGAGAAGAAAGAAGGAAGGAAGGAAAGGAAAGAAGGAAGGGAAGAAGGAAGGAAAAAGGAAAGAAAAAGGAAGAAAAAGGAAGAGGAATGAGGGGAGGGAGAGAGGGCTAATATCTCTGATGAATATTTATTCAAAGATCTGGCTGAGTGCGTTGGCTCACGCCTATAATCCCAGCACTGTGGGAGGCTGAGGTGGGAGGATCACCTGAGGTCAAGAGTTCGAGATTAGTCTGGCCAACATAGCAAAACCCCATCTCTACTAAAAATACAAAAATTAGCTGGGCTTGGTGGTGGGCACCTGTAATTCCAGCTACTCAGGAGGCTGAGGCAGGAAAATCGCTTGGCCCCAGGAAGTGGAGATTGCAGTGAGTTGAGATCACTGCCACTGTGCTCCAGCCTTGGTGACAAGAGCGAAACTCTGTCTCAAAAAAAAATTGATGCAAAGATCCCCAACAAAATACTATCAAATCACAATCAACTACAAGATAAAATCATGACCAAGTGAGATTTATCCCAAGGATACAAGAATGATTCCACATATGCAAATCAATCAATGTGATACATTATATCAAGAGAATAAAGGACAAAAACCACATGATCATTTCAACTGATGCTGTAAAAGCATTTGATAAACTTCAACATCCCTTCATAATAAAAACCCTGAAAAAACTGGGTCTACAAGGAATATATCTCAACATAATAAAAGGCATAAATGATAGAACTGCAGCTAATATACTGAATGGGGAAAAAAATGAAATCCTTTCCTCTAAGATCTGGAACATGACAAGGATGCCCACTGTCAATGATGCTGTCATTCAAGGTAGTACTGGAGGTCCTAGCTAGAGCAATCAGACAAGAGAAAAATATAAAGGGCATCCAAATTGGAAAGGAAGAAGTCAGATTATCCATGTTCGCAGATTATATGATCTTGTATTTGGAAAAAACCTAAAGACTCCACCAAAAAACCACTAGAACTGATAAATAAATTCAGTAAAGTTATAGGATAGAAAATCAAGATACAAAAATCAGTATCATTTCTATTTGCTGACGGGGGACGATCTGAGTAGGTGGATTGGGGAGATTCTGATAAAAGGATTCAAAATTTTAGTTAGAAGAAATACATTCAAGAAATCTATTATATAGCATAACTAGAGTTAATAATTATCTGTGTATTTGAAAATTCCTAAGAGAGTAGATTTTATCTTCTCACTGCAAATAAATGTAAGGTAGTACATAGGTTAACTAGTTTGATTCAGCCATTCTACGATGTATGCATATTTCAAAACATTTTGTACACCATAAATATAGATAATTTTTATTTTTCAATTAAATGAATACATAATAACAAAAAGCCAATCTTGAATAAAATTTTACAATTTTGAACCCTTGGGAGCAAAGTTATCTCTGGTCTGTAGATGCATTCTAGATGGGTTGAGAATTTTTTTTTTTTTCATTTTAGAGACAGGGTCTCACTCTGTTGCCCAGGCTGCAGTGAAGTGGTGCAATCATGGCTTACTGAAACCTCAGACTCCTGGGTTCAAGTGATACTCCTGCCTCAGCCTCCTGAAGTGCTGGGATTAAAGGCATGAGCCACCATGCCTGGCCAAGGGAAAATATTTTTAAAGTGTCCATTATGTGTCATGCTTTGTTTTATGGACTAGAGACATAATAAGAAATAAGAAATACCTTCAAATAGTTTTAGGCAAGATGATGTGGCCCTAACTGTCTATAACGTATTGGAAGTGATTCTCTTGTCCCATAGGAGTCCTCCACAGAGAGGGATCAGTTCAATTAGGGCCTCTGAAAATAGTAATCATAGTCTATTCTCATCATTTTAGAACAGATATTCTCCCAGAGACAAGCTAACATCCTACATTTTCCTGTGACCTTGTTTTGTACCTAACTTGGTCTTTGGGTAGCATTGAAATTGTTCTCCTGACTACAATACTAGCCCTTTCTCTATGCCTTATCTGCTTTTGATTCTCTCTCATGACAGTTGCATACTTTTGTCTGCTAATTATTTGGCTGTAATTAACAACTAAGTTATTTTTTCTGATTTATGCCACCACTGACTTTCACCACATGCCCCACCCCCATCATCCCAGAGACCTAACCTTGTTCCCAATCTTACAATAATGAGTGGATTGCAAATTCACTATCACTTTTTCCTTGGTAGTGCTTAGGTCAGCAGTTCAGTTCTTGACCCAAAGCATCAGATCACCCAAAGAACAATTGTAACTGTGGGGATAACACATACTCATGTATTTAGGTAGTGATGGTTCCTGGAATACTTAAGCACAATTTTATTTTCTTCACTTTACTGTGTCGTAAGATTATAATTTAAATAGGTACAAATATTAACAGGTAGCCAGATTATATACAGAAAAGAGAGATATTACATCTTTTATTTAATTACGTTATTCTGAAAGTTCAGATGCCTATTTGTGTTTTGTTATGTTTATATTCAGTTATGAAAATAATCATATAGTAATTGGCATAAGAAATATATTTTTTAAGAAATACATTCTTTATCAAATTCTTTGAGGACATGCGTAACCAGCTCTGAATAATAGCATTTTTACCTTAAATTTATTCCAGCCTTCTACTCCTACAAGAAGAATGTTGCTTAGAATTGGAGGAAGGCTGATCTGTCTTCCAGGATCAGAATCATACATTGAAAACATAAAAGAAGAAAGAGACATATTTAAAGTGATGGGCATTGTTGATACACTTAGTTAACTAGAGCTATCATTCTCTTGGATACTTTCAGTCACTCCAACAGTAGTCATAGATGACATCATAAAATCAAATATTTTCAATAGTCCATTACACAAATGATAGGGAGTATGTCAGTGTGTGAATCGGCCTCATTTGGACTGGCGTGCAACTACTACACAGAGAGCAGGGTGAACTTGATTATAAGAAGTCCCTTCAGAAGTCTTGGGTTCCATTGGTGGAAACTAGTGCTAGTAAATAAATCTATTTGACTTGTTTTGAGTCCTTGTGGTGCAAACTCTTGTCTGGATACCCATTCCCTTATAGCCTGCTCATCCTGCAAGTTTCCATATCTTTCTACCTCAACCCATGGAAAGAACTTGTGATGACTATTCTCCTCATTTAACAACTTGCCTGCTATAATGCTCCCTGGATTGTACTGAGAAAAATGAGACTTACTTATTGTATTTAATGTTTTTTTCCATCTGTATAATTTCAATTCAAAATTAAGTACTTCTTAGGTACATCTTTGTTATGAAGATATTCCAGTGCTGAAGAGCACTGCAATGCCTGTTAAATCAGTTTGTCCATAAGCAGTAATTCTAAAACCATTAAGTCTTATAACATAATCTCTTTTAATCTAAAATTATACATTGGTTGGATTCTCATTTGCCTCAAATATTTGTTCTCATGCTTTCAACCCATTCTGAACCTTGCTGTTATTGTAGTGAGTGTAATACTGACAATTCACTGAAACTGTAAATGCTCTTGGGAAAGAAAAAATATACAATGGCTTCTTTTTGATAAGAACTCAAATTCAATCGCCTAAGTTTATCGGTAGTTTTTTGTTTTTTAACTCTCCATGAATAGACAGATATGGCTGGAACCTAACAGCAATTCCAGACAGTTTTGACAATTTACCAGGAGACTGTAGAATGACTTTGATGCTTTTGAAAATATAGCTAAGAACAGATATCTCAACTGGGGTCATCATCAGTCAACTGTTCAGTTTGACAGTCTTTTTCAATGTTTAGTCAAGACAGTATTGAACTAGTTTTTTTCTTTGAAAAATTTCTATGATATTTTCCCCAGAGCACCTGCTTTTAAAACTTAAAAATATATGTGGTATTCTAAATTTGGGGCTCAAAACATGTCTTAGATTTGATTTCAGTTCAATAAGTTTAATTTAATATGAAGTAAGTGAGTATAAAATTGAGAATCTGTTTAAGATTTTAAATGATTCATATAGTAATACATTCTTAGCAATGACTGGTGCTAATACAGGCTCACTTATTTTTTCTTTGCTATGTAGCTCTCTCAGAACACTTATAGCCATCCTCATCATGATCATCATCATCATCATCATACCCAGGAAACTTTAAGATCTAATTACATGCAGCTATATTTAAAACTTTTAGAAGCAAGTGAGGTTAGACAGAGTGGCTCATGCATGTAGTCCCAGCACTTTGGGAGGCTGGGGCAGACGGATCACTTGAGGCAATTTCGAGACCAGCCGGGGCAACATGGTAAAACCCTATCTCTCCTAAAAACACAAAAATTAGCTGGGCATGGTGATGTGTCCCTGTAATCCCAGATACTCAGGAGGTTGAAGCACGAGAATCACTTGAACTCAGGAGGTGGAGGTTGCTGTGAGCCAAGATCACACCACTGCACTCCAGCCTGGGTGACAAGAGTGAGACTCTGTATCCAAAAAAAAAAAAAAAAATAGCAAGTGATTTCTCGTTTTTGAGCAGTTAACAATCTAAGGAAAACATTGGTGTAGGTTATTTTAATGCATCTGCATTGCAATAGGACAACAGTGATGGGTGCCAAGTGTCTTTCTCCATTTCATTGTGAAGCCACAGCATGGCTAAGTGGAAGACAGCAAGTTTCAGTACACAATTCATTTTCATTGTTCAACAAAGAAGTGCATTCAAGTTTAAAGATAAATCTCATAACCTTAGTTACTTGTTAAAAAGGCATAATAGAATAGTACTTACATCCTTTGAATTTGCTAAGAAGCACATGACACAAAAGCAAATTGTGATGAAAATACATACAAAAATCATAGTTACTATCTTTGAAAAGATAGATTTCATCAAGTATGATAAAATACAGCAAGAGTTCTGGTAAGATTTTGGGATCCTTAGGAAAGTTTTCTTCTTAAACAACTAACCAACCATTTGGAATGATGATATGTCATATCTCACACACATATATATGATATACATACATACATATATCCATATATAGTAGTCCCCTCTAATTCATGGAGTGTCGGGGGGGACTACTGTGTATGGATTCCAAGATCCCCGGTGGATCAAACCACTGGTAGTAACCAGTATATACTAAGATTTTCCTATACATACTTACTTAGGATAAAGTTAAATTTATAAACTAGGTATAGTAAGAGATTAACAACAATAAGTAATACTTAAAACAATTATGCTATAATACAAAGTTATGTCAATGTGGTCTCTCTCTCAAAGTATCTTATTATACAGTACTTTACCCTTCTTCTTTTTGTGACTGTCTATCTGACAACCAAGATGGCTACTAAATGATGATTGGGTAGGTAGTTTATACAGCAGATATATGTTGGGCAAAGGGATGCTTCATGTCCCAGATGGAACAAAGTGGGATGTGAGATTTCATCACTCTATGCAGAAATACATGCAATTTAAAATATATAAATTGTTTATTTTAGAATTCTGGAATTTTCCATTTAATATTTTCATACCACAGTTGCCCATGGATAAATGAAACCATGAAAAACGAAAGTACAGATAAGGGTGGACCACTCTGTGTGTGTA
This sequence comes from Piliocolobus tephrosceles, assembly GCF_002776525.5. NCBI lineage: Eukaryota > Metazoa > Chordata > Mammalia > Primates > Cercopithecidae > Piliocolobus > Piliocolobus tephrosceles. Next base: position 87,687,356 of record NC_045440.1, read on the forward strand.
TGTGTGTGTGTGTTTGTGTGTGTGTGTGTGTGTGTGTGTGTGTGTCATTGGACATAAGCTTCAGGAGGACAGTGTGCCCTTGGGAAAGGCAGCATTTTTTGTCACTAGACTAAACCTGTTGCTGGAGCAACAGGTCTTCCCTTGAAGGAGGATTGCGTTTGTGCATCTTCATGTTCACAAATGTAATGCTAGTGAGACAATTTAGCTGATTACCTTTGGACAGTGCTGGTTAGAAGAAACAAATGAGAAGGGAAGAGTTGCCGCATTAACGATGTCATATAATCACTGACCAAAAATTTTTTTTAAATACTAAAATCAGAATTATCTCAAAATAAAGAATGAGTCCATTTGATAAATTCTGACAGCTGTATACGCCTTAAGAGCTTCCTAAGGTACTATTGTAGCCCTGTAGTATAATGTTCTTAATAATCCTGAATCAACAAGTCAAAAACATCTATTCAGCAGCAACTCCCCTCAACTAATTGATTAATTAGGTAATATTTTGGAAAGACTTCCATTTAAAATTGTGAAATATTTAAAAATGTTTTGGGGATTTTAAATGTAAGCTAAATTATCTAGATAAGTTTCATATTGGGGTCTTTCTGTCTCCTTATGATATTATTTTCTGGACTAGGTGTCCCAGATTTGTGGTACACAGAATCAGTGGACAAACACAAAGTAGCCTGTCCTTAAGAAGGGAGCAAGAATCCAGGGCTAGGGTAAGATTCCAGAGCTGAGCTACTTGTGAAAGTATCAAATTCAGACTGAGTCTAGTAAGGGGAAAAAATAGAGAAGGAGAGAGACAGCGATCACATAGAACTGATGAAGAAAGGGATGGGTGCTCATAGGGGACTGTGGTGCAGTTTGCATACCAAGCTTGCATAGAGTGCAGAATACATTAACAAGAGCTGGATTAAGAACATATTATAAATTATGCTATGAAATGAAGCAAAAGTAGTATATTAATGTTTTAGGGCTGCTATAACCAAGTACCAAAAGTCAGAGGGCTTAAAACAACAGACGTTGGCTGTTTTATAGTACTGGAGATTAGAAGTCTGAAATCAAGGTGTAGGCAGTGCCATGCTCTCTCTGAGAGAGAGTCTCTTTTTGCTTCTTCTGGCTTCTGGTGTTTGCTAGCAATCCTTGATGTATCTTGGCATATAGTTACATCACTCTAGCCACATGGTTAATTTTCCCCATCTATCTTTTTTTTTTTTTTTTGAGACAGGGTCTCACTCTGTCATTCAGGCTGGAGTGCAGTGGTGTGATCATAACCTACTGCAGCCTCACACTCCTGGGCTGAAGTGAGGACTGCAGGTGTGCATTACCTTGCCTGGCTAATTTTTAAAAAACTGTAGAGATGAGGTCTTGCCCAGACTGATCTCAAACTCCTGGCCTCAGGCGATCCTGCCACGTTGGTCTCCCAAAGTGCTGGGATTATAGGCATGAGCCAACACACCTGGCCATCCCTGTGTGTCTTCACATCATCTTTCCTCTGTGACTGTCTCTATATCTAAATTTCCCCTTTTTATAATGACACCAGTCATATTAGATTAGGGACCACATGACAGACCTCATTTTAACTTGAATATCTCGTTAAATGCCTTATTTACAAACAAGAAGGTCATATTCTGAAGTACCAGGGGTTAGGACTCAATAGGATTCTCATCACTCCTATGCCATATGCTTTAAATTTTGCACAGAATACTCTCAGATTTTGCCATTATGTTGTCTATCACTCTCAATTTTTGATACTAAACATTTTGTCTTTTAAAATTTTTTATGACTCTTTTACTGAGAATTTGGAAGAAATATACAGGAGTTGGTATTCAGATACTATTTTGGATGGTGTTATTTTTCTATTTTCCTGAATGTGTCTTGGATGGCGATTTGGTAGTTTCCCCTAATATGTTTAGGGAGTCTATTTAGAAAAAAAGTGGAAATTGGATAAGTTAAAAGATCAGCAATGGGATGATGAGATGGATTTGTATTGTGTTACCGTATAAGCTCAAATCCCTATAATAAATCTCTTATTCCATGTATCTCCTAGTGGTTTTGCTTCTCTGATCAAACCCTGACTAATGTGGATAGAGGAAGCAGCAGTTCAAGCTCTGAAAAACAGATAGATTTCTTTTTCAGAATCATGCACAATTTTGAAGGCCAATTTGATATATCACAGAAAATAGATAAAGCATCGGAGTTGATGTGTTCCTAAGCTATGTTTCAGCCAGATTTCTCTTCCTCTATTTGACCTAATAAAGTCAGAGATTTGTTTCAACTAAGCCATTTGCCATTGCCTATAAATCTGTCCTATGTTTGTTGCAGATACCATCTAACAAAATGATTAACAAAAATATTCAGGCCGAGCGCGGTGGCTCACACCTGTAATTCCAGCACTTTGGGAGTCCAAAGTGGGTGGATCACGAGGTCAGGAGATCGAGACCATCCTGGCTAACAAAGTGAAACCCCTGTTTCTTAAAGAATACCAAAAATTAGCCAGGCGTGGTGGCAGGTGCCTTTAGTCCCAGCTACTTGGGAGGCTGAGGCAGGAGAATGGCATGAACCCGGGAAGTGGAGGTTGCAGTGAGACGAGATCACGCTACTGCACTCCCGCCTGGGTGATAGAGCGAGACTCTGTCTCAAAAAAAAAAAAAAAAAAAAAAAATTCAAATGATCATTAGTGATCTTTTACCACTGGTATGTGACCTATGGTTTACTAACACATAAACACACAGGCATTTTTTTTGTTCAAAGATGTTGCATCTAACAAGTACTAAAATAGAGTTTCAAATAACAGCAGTAAACAACAACAAAAAACCTGGAAAAGTATAATGTAACAGGCTTTTCTTCTGAACCATAAAAATGTAACTAGTAGTTCTCTGGTGAAAAAATACACTACAATGGATATTTACCTAAGTAACATTTTATGCCAAAACAGCACAATGATTTATAACATTATAGGCCATCTCTGAAGTTGTCACAGGACATCTCGTGCAGATAGTGTACCATGTGGTACAAATTATAGTGATTTGTGGAAGTGTAGAGAAGAAGACTAGAGCAATAAAGAAAGAAGAATAGTGTTCTTCCTTGAATCATGGGGGAAAAGCACAGCTCAGCACTTGTCCTCAGGCAACTTTGAGTAATAGTACAGTGCACTGAAGTTCAAGTCTCTGAAATGTCGCATCTAAATGACAATGGATTACATTAGAAAAAAAAATCAAGATGACAAATGACTCATTTAATGTTGTGAATGGTATCTTCATAAAAGTCACTTATGGTGTAAACTGGGAAGCACTGCAAGTGGTTGGGTGAAGAGGGAAATAATATTCACTCATGAAATAAGTGAGGAAAAGGATACTAATCAAGAGGCAGAAAAAGGATTTGTGATCAGGGCTTCAATCATGACTCCTATACTAATTTACTATTTGACTTTCAGAAAATTGAACCTTGGTCGGATGAAGTAGTGAGTCCAATTCTGTTTGTTGCACAGGAGAAAATGAGAATTATATTCAGAAAACAGAAGGCACACAGTAGTTTCACCCGAAGAAGGAGAAAATGCCTTATGCCATTTCCAAGCTCTGCAAATGCTGCCACGTCTGTATCTTACTTCTCTGGCTACATGCTCCCACAAACTACAAAGTGAGGATCCACAAAGTGAGGATATGTAAGGAATGGGTAGGATTGTACAAAAAAATTACGTGTCATGCACACCTGTGTGATACTTCTAAGACACATCTTTAGGCAGTTGTGAATATAGTTAAGTGCATCTTTGAGAATGTCTATGTCATACTAAAGAAAATGCAAGAAAGGGAGAAATGAAAGAGAAAGGGACATTAATTTTTGTCCTTGTATGGTTCACATCTTCCCAGTTATAAAGCAGATATTGTGCTTTTAAGTTTAAATAAATTTTAAGCACTTGCAGAGCAAAATGTTGTGAATTCAAAGTAACGTATCTGTGGAAATGTTGAAGGAGAAAATAGATTGTGAATCTAAAGAACGCATGCTAGTCAGTATTCACAGCATACAAGGGCAATCAGCTAATGTACTTCTTTGTAAGAACACATACTCGCTTAAATAGGGGCTTCCTTCTAACAAGAGACAGTGACATTTAAAGTAGGTCTGAGAAAATAATTGTTGAACATGTTTTCCATTGCTTGAACTAATGCTGAACCAACAGGCTGTGGAGTCAGCCCAAGTTTGAATGCTGAAACTGCATTTCAATGCAGCTGGAAGATCTGAGAAATTATTTTAACATCACCAAGACTTTATTTCCAAATTTATAAAATGGGAATAGTATCAATTTCTGCCTCATAGACTTTTGTGAAGATTAAATTAAAAGATAATGCATGGAAATCACTTGGCTTGGCAATTAGGTTATAATCTACAGATGTTATTGATCATTTGGTTATTACTCTTGTGAGAAGGAAAATTTGAAGAGAAATGCTATGAATGAGCTTTCTCTCAGCATGTTCTTAAGGTTAATTTGGATCAAATATGCTCAAGGAACTTGGTTATAAGTAGAGCCCAAACGGGTTCGTGACTTTCTGAGTGAATTTTGAACACACATTAAAATACTAGGACACTTCAGAATCTAGTAAAATGCATGGCTTAATATACCATCATGGTTAAAATTCTTGGTAATATAAACATTTTGTACTCTTTATTTTGTTTAGGAAAAAACCGATTTCAATAAGGAGACTCCATCTGTTTGTGAGTGTCTATAGAGGGAAAGAATTTTAAAAGTTGGGAAGAGAAGATATTTTAAAAGTTTTGTGATATATTGAATGGTTTCAAATAATTTTATCCAGAAACCAGCATGGGAACTGCTAATGCCATCAAATCTGACAAGAGTTTTTAATCTCAGTAGTTACCCCAACTACATAATTGTTATAATGTTTGATTATTTCCTTGAACAGTAGATTTCATTTGGATGTTGTTTTCGTTTACAAACATCTACAGTTGATAACATCCTGAACATTTTGAACAGCCATCCTCTGGTATTAATATACTCTTCCTTTCCTGCTGAATACATTTCTCATAGAAAGAGCTTATCAAAAGTATTATTTTGATTCCGTTGGTTAAGACTACTAAGAGTCACTTGAGAAAGATAGTTTATTTGCATGTCATGTTGTAAGAAAGCATTTGGTATTATCACATCTTTTGGGAAATACCCTCAGTTTTAAAAAATCACATTGCATCTGGCTACATATTCATGGCACTTTTTATATTAAAATGACACTCTTACTTATAAATGAGACTTCAAAATTCTGGGTACTTCCTAAAGGATATACACAGGGAAACCAATTGTTGGGATTCATAGGTAAAACACAGCTTAATTATTTTGAGGAAGGAGAGATGAGCAGATATCCTATTTCTTGTCCTTTCCTAATCTATTTTCGTGAACTCCCAAGAATCCCTTTTCACATCCTCTTTTGGTCCATTTGTTACAGGTTAAAAGTAAGACCTTCTCTGCCTTTTATGATATTTTCAAGTTAATTACCTCATTGTACCCCAATTTTCTTATCTATAAAATAGGAGTAATAAATTGTACCTGCTTTATAGGATTGTGAGGGCTAAATACGTGTGGAGTATCTGAATCAGGGCCTTGCAAAAATCTACCCAATAAATATTGGCTGAATTCTTATCATCATTATCATCATCATCATTAGGGTCTCTGTTTTGGTTAGTGTAGCTGCAGCTATTCCAACACAGAAGGCAGCACCTAAGGAATCTTGCAACTTGTTCTTCTCCCAGCCTCCACTGTTCATCAACTATTCCCTCTTGTTCTTTCCTATTACCCAGCCCTAGTTGAGACCGTCATCATAACACCCTTGAACTATTCTAACAGCCCCTGGAAGGGTCCACTTTCTTTCTTCAATTTATGCTTCACTTTGTCCCAGAGTTCCAGCTCTGAAACACACTATATGATCCTTTCATAAGATCTGGGCAGGCACCACCTCACTGGTCACCTTCCTTTACATACGTATATAAATCTTTGCATAGTTTAGATAATTATTTCCCAATGGCTTAACCTGGAGTCTTTAAAATACAGACAAATGAATTAATGCAGCTCTGATCCTCCACATGTATTCGTTACTGGGAAGACCAGATCTCACCATCTTCTGAATGTTATTTTCATTCAGAGAATTTCTTTACTATAATACAGGGCACACAGTGTCATTTTCAGCAACATGAGTGGAACATGAGGAACATCATCTCAGTGAAACAACTCAGACAAATACTGCATATTTTCACTTATAAATGGTAGCTAAATAATGTGTATACATGGACATAGAGTGCAAACTAATAGACACTGGATACTTGGAAGGGTGGAAGGGAAGTGGATGATGAGAAATTACTTAGTGAGTACGATGTTTATAATTCAGGTGATGGAAAATATATAATTAAGGTGACGGATATGCTAAAAGACCTGACTTCATACTATGCAAAACAATACATGTAACAATATTACACTAGTATTCCTTAAATTTGTACAAATAAAAATGAAGATGATTGCACATCTTTAAATCAAGGAATCAGTGTGACCAGGACAAACTTTGGTTCAAATTCTAGTTTTACTGCATTCCAACTCTATAGTTTTCATTTTCAGAGTCTCATTTTCCTCATCTGTAAAGTGGGATCATATTAGCTATCTTCTAAATTATTGTGAAAAGTATCTGAAAATTTGAAATTGCATAAGCTATTAGCAAATGCAAAAATGGATTGTTAAGCAGACAGTGTCTCAGAAAATATTGACAAAACTGCTAAACAAATTAGGAGAATTTGTAATGAGGATTTCTGTAATTTTGTAATAAGAACGAGGATTTTTCTAAGTATGCAATAGAATCAGAAGGTATGAAAGGAAAACGTTGATAAATGTAACTACAAAATAATTTTTTAAATAACCACAAATAAAAAAGCATAGATCCAGAGGTCAAATGCAGAACTTGGAAAAACTGTTAGCAACCTACAAAGGGTTCATTTCTTTACTGTGTAAAGGCTTGACAATCAGTAAGAAAAAACTAACAATTCAAGAAAAAGTGGGCAAAAGTTATGCATGATAGTAAACAGACAAAATAGAAATGGCTCTTAAACATTTAAGGCATTCATTCTTACTCCTAACAAGACAAAATACAAATTAAAGTCACAAGTTGCTTGGTTGCAGTGGCTCATGCCTATAATCCCAACACTTTGGGAGGCTGAGGCTGGAGGATCACTTGAGCCTAGTTCGAGACAAGCCTGGCCAACATGGAAAAACCTGATTTTTATAAAAAATAGAAAATTAGCCAGGTGTGGTGGCATGCACCTGTAGTCTCATCTACTCAGGAGGCTGAGGTAGGAGGATTGCTTAAGTCCAGGAGGTCAGCAGTGATTCGAGATCATGCCCCTGCACTCCAGCCTGGGCAACAGTTGGATCCTGCCTCCAAAAAAAAAAAAAGGAATGTCAGTCACAAGTTGGATACCAAGGATTAATAAGGTGGCTATTGGTCTAGTGTTGAAGATGTAGATAAAAAGGCACTCTCACACAATTTAAACTTTGGGATAAATTGATACACCTTATAGAGAGAAATGTGGTAATATTGATCAGAATTTACAATGCACATTTACTTTGATCCAGCAATCTCACTGCTAGAAATATGACCTATAGATATATCTATACACATACAAAGTAAAATAAATACACAGATAAATATTAACTGTCACACTATTAACAATTTGTAAACAACTTGAATATCCATCACAATGGGATTGATACCTCATGATACAGATAAATGTAACTATTTTATAATAGCACTTAACTAAGAAGAGCACAAAGATGAGCATAATAGCACTTAACTAAGATGAGCACAAATAAGTATAATAGGACTTAACTAAGATGAGGCAGGCCTATACATACTGCTGTGAAAAGACTGTTCAAGATATATTAACTGTGTGTGTGTGTGTGTGTGTGTGTGTGTGTGTGTGTGTGTATACACCAATGTGTGGAATTTGTAAAAAGAGAAGTATGCAGGTTTATGGTTCAATATGCATAGATTATATCTGAGGAATGAATTTATATAGCAGAATAATAAGAATATAAAGACTTTTTACTATGTATAAATATCATTTTAAAACTCAGATTTTTATTATATGCATGTATTGCCTACTCAAAACATAAATAACAATAATTTAAAAGCAACTTAAATGTTACAAAAACTTGTCAACAGTCCATCTGAGGGCCGGGCGCGGTGGCTCAAGCCTGTAATCCCAGCACTTTGGGAGGCCGAGACGGGCGGATCACCAGGTCAGGAGATCGAGACCATCCTGGCTAACACGGTGAAACCCTGTCTCTACTAAAAAAAATACAAAAAATTAGCCGGGCGAAGTGGTGGGCGCCTGTACTCCCAGCAACTCAGGAGGCTGAGGCAGGAGAATGGCATAAACCTGGGAGGCGGAGCTTGCAGTGAGCTGAGATCCGGCCACAGCACTCCAGCCTGGGTGGCAGAGGGAGACTCCGTCTCAAAAAAACAAAACAAAACAAAACAAAACAAACAAACAAAAAAACAGTCCATCTGAGGAAATGTGTATCCTGCTAGTACTTTTTGGTAAAGTTTGCTGATGTAATATGTCTGCTGTGTCTTCTGGATACTTCGTAGGATAATAACATACATGTCAAAATACTGTGGAGTCTGCTATGCTCAATTAATTGTATCACATCAGTTGTTGCTGAAACCCTTAGTCAAGAATATCTGATATATTTTCTATGTCCTGGTTATTATTTTTTTGTTCCTTTTTTCTAGTTTCTGAGTCATATGCTGAGCCACTTCAGTGTTCCAAGTGAGTACGTATCTCATTTTGGTGTACGCCAGTCCTCGTTGGACTGACTGCTTTCTTGTACCTTAGCTTGACATGCCATTGCAGAAAGAAAGGAAAGGAACTGTAATTCTTTTTGGAATGTATATTATATGTCAAGCACTGTATTAAATGTTTTGCATGGTTAATATAATGTAACGTTTATAATCATCATCATAATTAAGTAGTCACTTTGCTTATTTACAATTCTCTCAATAATCCTATGAAGTTACTCTCAGTCTTATAATTTTACAAACAAACAAACAAATAAAACCAGGGCTTATTTAAATTAAATGACTTAACCAAGGGGTCACACCAAAGAGGTTTGGCTCAATATGGCTTCAAAGCCTGTCAGCTCTGTCCTGTACTGTGCTGTCTTAAGTACTGACATACTCGAAATTCCATTTTAAAAATACAGTGACTTTCTAGTATAATATTTCAGGCTTTTATCAAATATATTTTATATAGCTAATTCTATGTAAAATTTCATGGCTTTATAAAAAGCAAGGATATCAAAAAATGTAATTTTCCTTGGATGTGAATATACTCTGAAATTATTCTTTCGAAATGCCTTCTGTGTGTGAATATCTTCTCCATTAACCTCAAAGTGACCAAAACCCTCTTGCTTTTGCTAGGACTTTTTGAAGCCAGTCTTAAAATGTTCTTGTACTCTCCCCAAAACTTAAATTTAACTAACACATAATTTTTACTGAAAAAAGTCTGTATTTTTAGAGTGATGGAGAGTGATTTTTTATATTGCAAAAATTGCTAAAAATCCTCTCTAAATAATTTCTATTTCTTCCCCTAAAAGCCTGTCTATGATTACTGCCCACTTTTCCTCTCACTGTCTTCTCCTACTCCTCTTATTCTCTAAGCTGACCTGTCTTTTATATTATTTCTAAAAAGTATCTCAATTTGTCCACCCTACTTCACAAACTAAAACTGTAGTGTGTGCAACTTCAGCAAACTAAAAGCCTCCATTTTATACATTTTTTTTCTCCTGCAGACCCCGGAATGATCTAAATTTACCTTACTCCATATGTATTGATTATATTGTGAGATTGTTTTCTATTAATAGATTTCCACAGTTTTAGGATTCTAAAATATCTTTTGAGATATGTGTCTTGAGAGCCTATCTGCCAGCACTCAGGAGCAGTTTTGGACTTTTGCTTGTTGCCTCTTTGGACTTTGCCATTTAATCGTTACATGCATCAGCTACAGGGTTATAAAAGCACTGGAAATATGCTTAGTTAAAATTTATACAAGGAAATGACTTGGGTATAACATATGTTATACTTGCGTATCTTCAGTCCAACAGACATCATTTTGGAAAATCTTTTGAGATATCTTAATAAAATTATGCCAGTTATCTTAATTTGACTTATCTTATATTTATAGAGTTAAAATATAATAACAGAATTAAACACTCAAAATCAAAATAGAGCATATTTGATATATTAAATATGTTAATAGTGTCTAGAAATGTTAATAGACACTAGAATAGTATCTAGAAATAGTGTCATGGTAAATTTGATTATTATTATTGGTTTTTGCAACACAGAATGAATACTTAAGGTACATCCTGAAAAATGAACCTGTAATATACTACTGCTGACTGTGTAGCAGGAATAAATGGAACCCATATTAAATAATGTACTTTTATTTATTTATTTATTTTTTTGAGATGGAGTCTCACTGTGTCACCCAGGCTGGAGTGCAGTGGCCGGATCTCAGCTCACTGCAAGCTCCGCCTCCTGGGTTTAGGCCATTCTCCTGCCTCAGCCTCCGGAGTAGCTGGGACTACAGGCGCCCACCACCTCGCCCAGCTAGTTTTTTGTACTTTTTAGTAGAGACAGGGTTTCACCGTGTTAGCCAGGATGGTCTCGATTTCCTGACCTGGTGATCCGCCCGTCTCGGGTCTCGGCCTCCCAAAGTGCTGGGATTACAGGCTTGAGCCACCGCGCCCGGCCTTACTTTTAAAAAGGTATTTAAAGTATTAAAAATATTTATGTTCTGGTTTCTCTTCAGAATGACTATATCTTTTTGCCTTTTACTAAAGTATTAAAAATATTTAATCCTTATGAATTTTTCAAAGTTTACTTCAGCAATAGTAATATTATTACTAATAAAAATGGAGTTATTACTGTAGGTACTGTGCTAGGACCTTTTTTCATTATTTTATTTAATATTCATGATATTTGTATGAGGTATTATCATATCATTATCCCTGCATAGATCAGGATATTGAGGTCAAGGCAGATTAAGTGACTTGTCCACGATAATTTTGTAAGTAAGTGGTTGGGAAACAATTAGACTTTACTGTCCAGGCATTGGTAAACAATGTAATACAGCTATCTCTCAAAGACAAATTGTGTGATTATGTTATTATACTTTGAATGAATTTCAAAAGAATTCAGAATACATTGAAAAGACTAACAAGAAACATTTAGGGGAGCTGAATTTGTGATTTGATGGATTTTCTCTGGACATATATCAGCAGATACTAGCAGATGCTCACCCACAATTATGAATATTACAGAGACTTAGATAAAATTCAGTAAGCTATTTTAGTTGTTTATTTTGCTGTTTACTCCATAATGTTCTTGTTTACTTGCATTGTCACTTCTCATATTTTCTTTCTTTAAAATTGTTTTCAAGCAACGTCCAGGTTGATGTGAACTATGATATTATATGACTTTCAGTGTGTAAGGTTTATTACATATGAAATACAGAAAAGAGAAAGGGGAAATTATGGAAAGGAAGGAAAATAACTAGAAAATGAACAAAAATAAGAACTGCTCACTTGGAGTCAGAGAGGAAATTGGTCATCACAAATTTAGGACCTTAGAAAACTTCCTCTCCTACATTTGTTTGATTAGAACTGTATGTCAGAGAAAAACAGCATTTTATATAGCCCCATCTGCTTAACATCCATGAAAAATTCACGTCCTCAGTTCTTTGGGTTTTAAATGTGAGACTGGGAAGAGAATGGATCTAGAAAACCTGTGGAATGATGGCAGTAGGGATTACCAATGAGGGGACAGTTGGAATGGCAAGGAACCATTCTGAAGTGGGAGCTAGGCAGGTGGCTAGCGTGGAAAGAATGCAAGATAAAGAAGAGTGATGAGGCTGGGTGTGGTGGCTCACACCTGTAATCCCAGCACTTTGGGATGCCAAGGCAGGCAGATCACCAGAGGCTGGGAGTTCGAGATCAGCCTGGCTAACATGGTGAAACCCCGTCCCCACTAAATATACAAAATTCGCTGGGCGTGGCGGCACCAGCCTGTAATCCTAGCTAACTTGGGAGGCTAAGGCAGGATAATTGCTTGAACCTGGGAGACGGAGGTTGGAGTGAGCTGGGATTGAGCCACTGCACTCCAGCCTGGGTGACAGAATGAGACTTGATCTCCAAAAAAAAAAGAATAGTGATGAGACTCAATGACAAAATTGAGTCTATGGTGAGTTTGGAGTTTGTAAAACTGGAAGTAGGAAAATATACTCAATTGAAAAGTTATACCAAAATAAATTTGTTGTACAGATATAATTTAATAGAAACTGTTGCAAAATGAATTTGTTACTTTTGTAACATAATTAATGTTTTCTATTCTGGTTATTAATGTTATCTAGATGAAGTTGGTCAAGAAATGGTTGGTTCGGGAGGCTGAGGCAGGAGAATGGCATAAACCTGGGAGGCAGAGCTTGCAGCGAGCTGAGATCCGGCCACTGCACTCCAGCACCGGCGATAGAGCGAGACTCCGTCTCAAAAAAAAAAAAAAAAAAAAAAAGAAATGATTGGTTAACACTCTACTAGTCCAGCTTAGGTGTCAGAGAGCCACAGTCCTTTTGTATATTATCTGATGAAATGAGAGAGTTCCCTGATTCCCCTCACAGGATGTGTGACAGGATTGTGGTTTGCCTGCTTGACTGATAGTCGCTGCTGCTCAAACCCTGCGGGGAGGGGGAGCACACAGACGGACAGGTGCAGGAGTCCAAGTGGGCATGTGTTACAGTGTGCCCTTGTAGCCCTGCCCTCCATGGATGGCTTGAGGTTAACAAACTCAATGGACCCTCTGCCTTTTCACAAGGGTAGAGGGCCAGTGTGACAGCTTTCTGTATCCTGAATTCTTGCCCAGCATCCCAGAAGTACTGGGTCACAAATGGGCTTGAAGGAAGAACTCAGGGTTTTATTGACTGGTGGAGGTGGCTCTCAGCAGGATGGATGGGGAGCTGGAAAGGGGTTGGAGTGGGAAAATGATCTTCCCCTGGAGTTTGATCGTCCAGTGACTGAACTCCTCTCAGTGTTTGGATGTTCCTCCTCTTCTCACTTTCTCTGCCATGTCATTCTGCCATTCATCTATTTGTCTCATCTCTTCGTCTGCTTCTGGAGCCTGGGATTCAGGCTTTATATGGGTACAGGATAGGGTGTGTGGCAGGCAAAAGGCAACTTTTTAGGTGCAAAAACAGGAATGCCTGTCCCCATCTAAGGCTGCAGGTCTCCAGGCTTGAGGGTGGGGCCTTTACCAGGGAACTGCCCTCTTCTACCCAGTGTTTTCCTGTCTCCTGTCCATATCTCTATAACAGTTATGAAACCAGGAACATATTTGTAAAGGCCTTGGAAGATAATACACAGCATCAAAAGATACATTAGTTAGGATTCTAAATCCTAGCCATTGTAACTATTCTTAATTATTGTGAAGTAGCAGAAAATAACAAAAAAATGTACCACACTCTAGCAGAATATGGTTAAATGTAAGCAGGGGTGGGTTTATTGGTGTATGATAATTAGAAGGGATGGTTTACCCTATATATGTAGCCATGAAGAACAGTATAAATATGCTATCCCTGTTACTGCTGGTACAAAAAGGGCCTGTGATACCCAGTGTAAACATTTGGTAGGTAGGAAAAGGGCTCTGGACTATGGAAGACCAAGGAAGTGAACACTTTCATTTCACTTAGACTCATGAGTGCTGTTGATTCTGCTGTATCGGCCTTGTCTGCTACAATTTCCTTCTTCATTACTGCTGCTCTCTATAGCTCATAAAGTCCTACTCATGATTTCCACTGGACTAAAATATAGCATAGTTCTTCCTGGTCTAGATTCTACTCTTGGAAATGCACAAACAATGGATAAGAACTGTGAACAAGAAGATTCCATAGAGTTCAGCCTATCAGAGAGGACCTTGAAGTTCTGCTTTATGAGCCTGCAGGCAGAGTGATCGTTTACCTCTCAAGCAGCCTCTGGTCCTCTGCCTTTGAGCCATCAAGATGCCTATGTCTTCTCTTCCAGCAGCTATTTTGTCTCATATGACAGCTGTTAACAATGTGCCTCCTCCTCCACTTCACAGTATACCAAGTGAGTGGGAAATACTTTGGTGTTCTCATTCATCTACCATTGTTTTCAGTGGTTCTTACCCCAGATATGACAACTGGGGTTATTTCAGGGTTGATAGTGACATTGGCAATCTTATTGACAGTGCTGAGGAATGGAAAGAGCATAGATGTGTAAATCCTGGTTGGTCTACTTGAAGTCATTTCAGTACTCTAGGTCTTAAGTAATTTTTCTTTGTAAAATGAGGATCTTTATGAACTCTTAGAGCTTCAGATACATTGAAAGGTTTCTAAAGATGCAAGAAAACAAAGGCTCAGAGAGGCCACATGTTCCGCCAGCTATCATGTTCCTTTTTCTAGCAGATCTCTACTCTCTACCAAGAGTTGGTCCTACTACCCTTAATGGGATAATTAATACTTAATATTCTCTAGGAGAATTCTCATTTCAATTTGACAAGGAAAAAAAGATAATTCCTACTATTCTGACTGTGAAATTTATTCCTACTTAATTTAACTTTTTAGTTTTCTGGTCTTTTACTTATAAGAATTAAGTATAGAACTAGATATTTCAAAGTTTATACAATTGACAGTATTTTCTCATTTTATGTAATTAGTCTAAACCTATAACATTTTCTTAAGATTGTAAACACTTCTTATGGCCATAGAATTTATAGATCTGTTATTTGAACACCATCATTCTGACTTATGTATGAGTCCCCAGTGTTAAGATTTTTAAAAAATATCTGGATAACAAAGGTAATACTTGTGACCCTTTTCAACTTCAATAAAGCATGAACTCTTATTTTGTTATTCATCAGGCAGATTTATAGTATTGATTTGAAGAAGCTAAACCATACATCCTTTTCCCTTCCTGTGAGAGTTAATTTCTCCAAATACGTTTTTAAAAATTAATGTTCATAGTCTCCAGGTTAAAAGGTATCACAGGTGGCAGTTGATATTCCTTGAACAGGTACACTGATGTCTTGAATCATGTTAGATAAAATCCTTATGGTAAACAAAATTAATTCCATTTGTACATTTGTATTATTATGAAAACATTCTTGCATCTGGTCAAAGTTTTCTAGTTCTACTTGAGTGGAAATAAGAATTAAGTGCAATTTTGCTGAAGAAACACAGCTTCTAATATTCAGGTTTTATTCGTGAAAAAGAAAATAAAAGTCACCATAAAATAATATTTTTAAAAAGCCCAGGAAACTCAGTAGCTGGGAGTTAAAAGATCAAATTAATTTAGAATCAATGAGATGAGATTTGTGCTACCCTCTGTAGTGCCTCCCAAGGACACTTAACTTCTGTGAAGTGATTAAAAGATGAAAAATCAGCAGCAATTTAGATCTCAGAACTGAATAGAGCATAATGGAAAGCAGTGGAGCTCCCAGTGTTCTCTTTAGAGGCTCCCACTTGATGTTTCTATGTCTGAGACTTCTCTTTGAGGATGTGCCCTGCTTGCCTTAATAACTGTGTCTTTTTGCTAACTGTAGCAAGGCAACAATTTCCCTTAGCAAACACTGATTGTCTTGCTGCTGAAACAATGATCTCATGGAAGCCAATGTGTGGTGAATGCTTTCAATTTATGAAATGACTGAACCTGCATTACAAAGGATATATAAATGAGTTTAAAAGGCAATGGGCATAAATAGGAATGCACATTTACATACCTAAAGAGAAAATTCAGCCATTATATACATCCTCGATACTTTGTATTTGTTGAGTTAGGTTGGATTTAGTGACTCATTCACCTTCTCTGTATTTATTTATTTATTTATTTATTTATTTATTTTTATTTATTTATTTTTTGAGATGAAGTCTTGCTCTGTTGCCCAGGCTAGAGTGCACTGGTGCGATCTCCGTTCACCACAATGGAAGTTCAAGCAATTCTCCTGCCTCAACCTCCTGAGTAGTTGGGACTACAGGCGTGCCTGGCTAATTTTTATATTTTTAGTAGAGATAGGGTTTCACTATGTTGGCCAGGCTGGTCTCGATCTCCTGACTTCGCGATCTGCCTTCCTCAGCCTCCCAAAATCCTGGGATTTACAGGCGTGAGCTACTGTGCCCCAGCTCTCTGTATTTATATGTGAATATTGTTAATTGACTGCTTTCTATAGTTAGTATGTTACGTTATTTCATGTATTTCTTACAATAACTCTGTGTCTTCGGTGGATAGAATAATGGTCCCAGTGATATCCATGCCTTAATTCACAAAACTTATGAATAGGTTATACTACATGTCAGGGGGAATTGAGGCTGCACGTGCAATTAAAGCAGCTAATCGGCTCACCTTGAGATGGGAGAATATTCCGGATTGTCTAGGTGCCTGCCACAGTTGTGAGAGCCCTTATAAGCGAAAGAGGAAGGCAAGAGAGTCACTCAGAATGATATGTGAGAAAGATAAGAAAGACTAGACTGGCCATTGCTGGCTTTGAAGATGGAGGGGGGACAAAAGCCAATGAATTCAGGCAGCCTCTGGAAGAGGGAAAAGCAAAGAAATGGATTCTTCCCTAGCGCCTCCAGAAGAATTGCAGTCCTGCTGATGTGATTTTAGCGCAGTGAAATCAGTTTCAGAGTTCTCACTTCCAGAACTGTTAGATAATACATTTTTATTGTTTTAAGCCACTAAGGCAGTGGCAATCTTTTGCAGCAGCAATAGAAAATTAATACGTGTTCCAGTTTACACTGAAGGATAATAAGGCTTAGGTTTCATACTAAGGTTCACACAGATATTAAGTAGCAGAGGCTCCTCATAGCGTCCTCCGTGTAAACGAACTCTCTCTACTCACAACAACAAAGCTAGCAGCATTCTGGATTGCCGCTTACCTCCTGCCCTGAATTTCTTGCCCGTTTGGCTTCTTAGATGCTATTAATGTATGGGAGGCAACATGTCACACATCTTAAAACACTCCTTCACTGCTATCTTTTTGACTCTGAAATTCAGACTTAGACACTTCAAGTAGTTAAGCTTCTTGAGCTAGTTTACTGCTTATGGTTCTTTCTTCTTTGAAACTTTCAAGTCTCCTCCTTTTCTGGTCTCTTTGACTTCTGTCTCAGGATTCTTCACAGTTTGCTAACCTTAGGGGAAGAATGAATTCTCTCAAAAGCAAAAGAGTTGTTCCACTTTTCATTCTGGATGAGATTTATTTTAAAAACTTTATAGCTAGCAAACTGTACAATTTTACCACATAAGTGAAATGGCATCTGGTTTAAGTATATACATGACCCATTATTATTATAAGTTGTTTTCCTGAAGAGGCAGAAAAAAAGGAAAAAATAAGTCTTATAAGTCTTATATTAAAAAATTTTTAATGGAAGGCAAGAAGCTGTTCTTCACTATTTGGTTTATGGTCCAGTTAACTTCCTTTGTTTGGGTAAATTTGCTGCTTCTCTATTTTCTTCACACTAATTAGGCTTATTCTTCTGAGGAAGAATGGGTTTAAAAATATGCTTTCCATTTTGACTACTGGTTGTCTTGAAAAAAAATTTTTGTGCTTTTCCAGTTCCAAAAGTGTTTTAAGTTCGCCAGACATTTCTAGATACCTTTCATTTGTTCCAACATATGAGTTGGAGGAAAAAAAAAAAAAAAAGCATTCAAGGTAAGACCAGAGACACATCAAGAAATTTGGAAACAAGATAGTACTCTTAAGCGAATGTTTTTCTTTGCTCTTTTCATTTTATGGCTTTACATTTACTGCAAATCTGAAAAGATTGTGTCATCATTCCTAAGAGTTCAAAGGCATTTTCTATAATTTGAGAGTTTTTCAGTTCTTTGGTAGCCAAGGATTAAAGGTATATATTTGAAAAAGTGAATATTGTACCATTTAAAAGTTTTAAACCATTCAAATCTTAGGAATGCAGGTAAGAAAAAAAGGAGGCTTGTCAGTGAAGAAGAAAAACAGGGAAGTGGATTGTGTAATGTATAAAGAAACCAAGTTTAAGAAAAAGGAAGAACTAAAATAAATAAGAATGAAAATTCCAAGAAGGAATAAAAGGTGGGAAAAGGGTTGAATGTGTCCATTTCTGTATCTGTATAATCAATGATAGTCGCAATGGGATGTGCCATCACAAAATTCGGAAGTATTGAAAAATTTTTTCCTTGCCTTAATTTTTTAGGATAAAAGCCAAATTTTTAATCCCAAGGAGAAAAGATGGATATTTTATTGTAAAGCAAACATTTTAGTCTTTTTTTCCTACTACTGTTATAACTATTTTGATGTACTTTGTGTCAAAACATTTCAAGTGGCCTTTAGAAATTAAGCTGTGAGAACTTAAATGTGAGCTTGATGGTACCTGGGAGTTTAGGCAGGAAACAGGAAATGGGGAAGTCAATTGCAATGCCTTGCAAATCACATCTCTCCACTAGATGTCAGGCTAGGTCTCCCCTGCGTCTCAGGCTACTACTCTATCAGTCTATTTCAGAAACTAGTCCTGTTATTAGTTCCATGTTACCAATCCTTCAGCCAACTGAAGATGCTGGTTCTGCAGCATCTTTCACGGAACTGATCTCTGGTCTTCCTTCCAACATATATTGTGAAGTAGATTTACTTCTCTGATAGAATGATTAAACTTTTTGATCACTTTAACTCTCCATCCAAAAGCTGTCAGGGTCCTACTCTCCTTTAAAACTTAGATTCCAATCTATTTTCCACAATCTGGCATTTAAATCTTTCATGATTAGGCTAAAATCTGTCTCTTGTGTTCTAGATCTTACTCTTCCATTGATGTAACTCTCCTCTACAGCTAAAACACTTTATTTGTTATTCCTTAAGCTTATCTGCCAATACTGATTAGAGGTATAGGAAGATTTCAAAGGTTAAATTAAACATTCACATGGACACACTTGGCACATATGTGGAGTAAAGTTACAGCCTTCCATAAGGACACTGTTAGGGTTTCCCCTTCTGTGGAAGAAGTCCCCAGATGCCTAGGCTGCAGCCCACACAGCCAGCCCTCTTTGGCTACTTACATAGTAGCTCAGGTTCAAGGCAGTGACAGTCACATAGGGCAGATGCTGAATTGCCCTGGCTTAAAACCCTCATAAACCATCATTTTTAATAAAAATTCCGAAGGCACTGCTTCCAGCTTTCCTGTAAGAAAACTCTCAATTACAAGAGTTAAGGTACTCAAGGGTAGCTCATTTCAGTGACTGCTCATCGGGTATTCATACATCATCTGTAGTGCTTCCCAGTCCAAATGCAAGTCATCAATCCAAGATCATTGTTATCATAAGCAATGTTGCCTAGCAACACTGTTAACTGTACCTTAATCTGGCCTATAAGGAACAGAGCTGGAGAGTTCCCATGCTGATAGGAAAACCATTCCTTTAATTACACCATCATAATCTTCACCATACTGTCATGCCTTAGCTCATGTTTCCTGTGTTTGGGGTTCCCTTTGCTCTTCCTCTGTTTGTTCTTATTTCAGTTCTTCAGAGTTTTTGTAAATTACTTTAGTCTCCACAAAGACTCTCCTGACTTTTCCAGTATGGAGAAACTATATATACTGTTTTAATATAATTGTATTTATTAATCATATTTTATATAATCACATTTATATAATTTTTATGAGTCACTATAGAGCCAGAAGTAGGATTATTGGATCATATGGTAATTCTATTTTTAATATTTTTGAGGAACTTTCATACTGCTTTCCAAAATGACTGTATTAATTTACATTCTCACCAACAGTATATCAGGGTTCCCTTTCCTCCACTTTCTAACACTTATCTTTCGTTTTTTTGATAGTAGCCATGTTAACAGGTGTGAGGTGGTATCTTGATGTGGATTTAATTTGTATTTCCCTGATGATTAGAGATATTGACCATTATTTTCTTGGCCAGTCATAGGTCTTATTTTGAAAAATGTCTGTTCAGGCCCTTTGCCCATTTTTCAAGTTGGACTATGTGTTTTCTTGTTATTGAATTGTTTGAGTTGGATATTACCCCTTTATCATAGGTTAGTTTTCAAATATATTCTCCATTCTGTGGGTTGTCTCTTCACTCTGTTAATTGTTTCCTTTTCTGTGCAGAAGCTTTGTAGAGTGATGTAATCTCATTTATCTACATTGACTTTTGTTGCCTGTGCATTTGAGAAAGCTGAGGCAGGAGGATCGCTTGCACCCAGGAATTTGAGGTTTCAGTGGGCTATGATCATGCCACTGTACTCCAGCCTGAGCAACAGCACAAGACTCTGTTTTGTTTTCTTTTGTTTTGTTTTTGAGATGGAGTTTCGCTCTTGTTGCCCAGACTGGAGTGCAGTGGTGCGATCGCGATTCACTGTAACCTCTGCCTCCTAGGTTCAAGTCATTCACCTGCCTCAGCCTCCCAGGTAACTGGGATTACAAGCATGTACCACCACGCCTGGCTAATTTTGTATTTTTAGTAGAGATGGAGTTTCTCCATGTTGATCAGGCTGGTCTCAAACTCCCAGTCTCAGGTGATCTGCCCACCTTGGCCTCCCAAATTGCTGGGATTACAGGTGTGAGCCACCACACCTGGCCAAGACCCTGTTTTTTTTCTTTTTAAAAAAGGATTAATTTGTGGAGAATTGACATATTTATAACATTCAGTCTTCCTACTCAATAACTGGTATCTTACAATGCTCAGTCTACCTCCTTCTCAGGCTCAATGGCTCACACCTGTAATTCCAGCACTTTGGGAGGCTGAGATGGGAGGATCCCTGGAGGCCAGGAGTTTGAGACTAGCCTTGGCAACATAGTGAGATCCTGTGTCTACCAAACAATAAATCCATAAATAAATACATCTTCCTGCTTCAAAATTATGTAAGTGTTCTTGTATGTCACTAAATAAAATTTATTCCTGGGTATTTTATCTTTTTTCTATTATGAATGATATCTTTTTCTAATTGTAAAGTCAGTATGTGAGAAATATTAAATTTAAATTTTTAAAATCTTTAGAAATAATCATAATCTTACAGATGTTGGAAGTTCAGATTGAAGGAACTTATTTTTCTAGAGCAATTTGACATTCCATCATCCCCATATTTTAGTGTGTATTGTTAAAAAAACATTGTTACATAATTACAATACAACTATCAGGATCAGGAAAATTAACATTGATACATTACTGTAATCTAATCCTTGGACCCCATTCAAATTTGGTCAGTTGTTCTGATAATGGCCTTTTTAGTAAAACAATCCAATTCAAAATCTCATGTTTTTCTGGTCAATGTGTCTGTTTTATGCCAGTACCATACTATTTTGATAGCTTTATATTTTGAAATCAGACAGTATGATACTTTTAGCTTTGTTCTTTTTGCTTGAGATTGCTTTGACTCTTCAGGATCTTGCTGTCTTATCTCTTCAATTTCTTTCAGTCTGGAATAGTTTCTCAGTTTTTCCTTGACTTTCATGACCTTAATAGTAGGAGACTACAAAGTAGTTATTTTATAGAATATCTTTCAATTTGGTTTGTTTGATATTTCCTCATGATTAGATTTGAGGTAGATATCTTTGTCAGAAATATCACGGGAGCGATTTCATGTTCTTCTTCCATCTTATCAGGGACCATATGATCTCAGTTTGTCCAACTCTTGATGATATTCACTTTAGTAATGATTAAGGTGATATATGGAGAACTTTCCAGCTGTAAATTTACTCTTTTCTCTTTTTAAATTAATATGTGTTGTGAAGATGTATTTTAAGGTGTATAAATATTCCATTTCTCATGAAATATTAAATTAACATTAAATAGATACATTGACCATTTTTTATTTGGGTTAAAAAATAAAAAATTAGATATATGAACTGTGGGGTTTCTGTTTTATTCAAAGAGTTTTAAGGAGTTACTTTAATTATATATTTGGATCACATTGTTCACAGTTTAGACAGTGGGAGCCACTTTAAGTTGGTTTGAGCATTTCTTTGCTTCTGACACAGTGAGATTTTTCAAGCTCTTTTCATACTTTCTTTATCTGATCCCTGGAATCAGCCATTTTCCCTAAGATCCCTGTCTTATTTTAATGAAAATTTAAGATGTGGGTGCGTTGTATGTCTTGATCTTAGGATGCCGTTGCTCCCAGGCCCTCTCAGTGGACAGATCTAGGGAATACAAAGTCACATTTATATTTGTTTGTATATCAGTATATATATATATATAAAATTATGAGTTTACACTGATTTCTTTAATCCTAATGCAGCACCACAGGCTCATTCTTATCTTCTCCCTTTCTGTATTTCTAACTCCCATCTCTGAAGTGATAAAGCTTTCTCCTATTAGCTTTATCGTAATACCTTTGAGCAGTTTCCTTGTTTGTAATCTATCTTCCATATTCACTGCCATCCATTCTGACATTTAGCTCTGGGACACTCCCTCTGCCTCACACCTCACAACTGCCGTCCTCACCTGGTTGTTCTGAGATTCTGCACAGGCCCACCTTAACGTGGATGCCCTCCACACCCTGGTCTTAGATGCTGTGATACCTTGCCTTTCACCTCACCTACTCCTGGCATAGATGTCTACCATCTGCTGCTGTCCCATTGGTCTTAGGACTCACTGTTCAAGGAAAAGGGCAAGCTGTTGAATTAGTTACTTCTGGAATAAGCCACTTCAGCAAGTACTCTAATGTGTTTCTGGTTTATGTATTTGTTTTTTATCTATATAATTATAATAATAGCAAAAACTGATTTGTATCTTTCTTTCTAATTTCTGTATCTTATGCATTTCTTTTATGAAATTGTGTCCTTTGGTACTTTCAGAAATTTCTAGTGTATATCTTTATCTCGTTCCTGAATTTAATGCTATTGCTTCTGGTGTTTCAACATGAAACATGATTCTATCTTTTGGTTTGATCTACCTACCAACTTCAAAAAAATAAACTTTTTTCAACTTAAGCTGCTAAGAACTATGTTGAATTTTACTGAATACTTTTTCTGTATTTGGGGAGATTATAATTTTAAAAATTTCAACTTGTGGAAAATTATATTGCTATATTCACTAATTGAATTTTCTTTGATTACTTGCATAAATCTTACTTTGTTGTATGATCTTGGTTAATATGTTGCTGGGCACTACATCCTTATATATATTTTTGGAAAATATTCATGTGTATTTGTGAGATTAATCTCTGGTTTCCTTTTTCACGTTTTGTCATATTTGCATCTAATTGTTTTGCTTGCTTCATCAAATAAATTTGAAAACTTTTCTTTGTTCTGAAATATTTAACAAGCAAAAGTATTATCTCTTCCATGAAGATCTGATGGAATCCACTGTGATAATGCCTTGTTTGATGCCTCTGTATGTGTGTATGTGTGTGTGTGTGTGTTTGTGGTGGAGGAAAATTGCTTTGAGATTATTCCCAGCTTTTCAAGGCAATTAATTTACTTAGGCTTTTCTCTCTCTTCTAATGTCAAATATAAGATACATTTTCCTTGAAAAATCATTTTTGTTTAGTTTCAGTTTTTTTTGACCTTACATCTTTGTGTAAAACATTATTTTTAAATTTCTTTTTAATGATATATATACTGTTAGTTAGTTCCCAATTTTCTTATGTTGGGTACTTATGCCATTCTTTTTTAGATATGCCTGTGATTTACTTTTTTCTTTCCAAAGAACCAGCTCTTGATTTTTACTTTTCTGTATTTTTTGTTTTATAAATTTATTAATTGCTGTTCTTTGTTTTCTCCTTTCCATTTTTTTGTGTATTTTAATTTTCTTGTATTAACTACTTTAAAAGCTAATTTTTTACTTTATTCTATCTTTCTCCTTATAATATCATTTTTTTCTTCAGAAAAATACTTTAACCATACTCTGTAGGTTCATGAAAGGATTCACTATTTTTACTTTATGTTTCATAGTTTTAGTTTTAATATCCTCTTTTGATTTAAGAATAAAATTTGGTACATGATTAATATATGTAAAATCTCCTACATCCTTAGTGATTCATTTTCTATTTGATTTTTGTTGGATGACTAACGGAAGTTATTGGGGTTTATTTTGCCTCCATTTATACCTTCAATTTTTGCTTTATGAATTTTGATGGTATATAATTTGGAACAAAAATGTTTAGTAGTTTGATTCTATACCTAAATCAAATCTCTGTTTCTTAATTTTAGGTTATACATATGCATTGTCTAAAGTTGATAAATTAAATATGTATAACCTAGTATGAAATGATAAAAATTTCCCTCTTCACATATTGATTTTGTTACAACAAATATTTATGTCTTTGGTGGGTTATATTCATATCTTTAAATATTAAGCCTTTATTATTTTTAATATTTCTTAAACTGTAACTATTAATTATCTACTTTGTAAGGGAATATGTACAGATATATATTACATGTTCTCCTCTGCTGAAACTTCACATTTGTTACTCATTATTTATACTATCTCCATTATAACCTATGAATAATTTATTTATGTTAATATTTACAAAATTTGCCTACACTTTATTAGTATAGTTTGCATCCTATTTAAGTCTTAGTTGAATGGGTATGTGATTTCTTCACCCAGTGCTTACTAGGCTAAATTTGATATCCAAATAATATCTCTGAGGTTTCATATTTATTAGTTGGGGAATAATATTCATGGGTCATATTTTTTTCTTCCCTGAGGTTGCCCTACTCTTTGCCAGGACACTGCTGTGGAGAAGTCTATGACCAAAGTTTTTCACACTTGTAGAAGGCTTCCTCTTTTGGCTTGCTGCTAAAATAATTATTTCTTGATCTTTGAAATATGGTAACAATTAGTTGCTAATCGAGTAACACCTAGAACATCTAATCTTTTTTGTAAATCATGTATCATGATTTCTCTTTGCCTGTCTGGGTCATGGTATTATATTTAATTCTCCAGATTCAAGTGTTTATATAAGTATTCTTGCATTATATCTTTGGGCTTTTTTTGTCTACTCTTATTTCTGTTTTCTTATTCAGAAATCATTTTTACATATAGTATCTGCTCCCTATTTTCATTTGTTATTTTCTCCTTTGTTTATATTTTTCCTATTTATTTGAGTGTATTAGCCTCTGTGTCTATGACTATATTTTCTTAAATCTTTGTCATTTTTGCAGTTTCCCATGTGGATTTTATTTCTGCCATAATTTTATGTTATCTTCCTCTTATTTCCTGAATATTGCCTGCTTGTAATTTCTTTCTGTTTTCTTATTTATGGTTAATGCCTTATAATTTTGTTTTTCTTTCATCAAAGCTGTGTGTGTGTGTGTGTGTGTGTGTGTGTGTGTGTGAGAGAGAGAGAGAGAGAGAGATGGAGAAGCACGGATTTTTACTTACTTCCTGGCATAATTATTACTCTGGTGGGTACTATTTGATTTTTATTTGCTATTATAAATTAATCATTTTTACCTTATCCCTTAGAGCATATTGTGCTTAGGTTCCAGGATTATTAAATAGTGGTTATTTTTTGAAGGTAGATTACTTGTTGGAAAATAAATGGTGGTGGAGAGTGCACTGGTTCAGCAGACAGATTGAATTTTCTTGTATGTTAATGTTGAACACTTTTCATCAACTCTGTTCTGTTCTCTTCACTAAACAACGTGCCCCTAATTCGTGCTGTCATCATTTATATTCCAAAGGTTCTGTGTAGTTATTTGGCCATAATCTATTTCTTTTCAGTGACTGAGATCAGCTGCTTCTATGTGGATTGCCACTTACATTGTCCTCTGTATTATCACAACAACTTTATTCTGAAAAAAAATGACTGTTATGTGGGACCCTTGTTTAACCCCGCCTTTCATGGATGTCATTGGTTCAAGGGTATGCCTTTAGTCTGTCCATGTTGGAACATCTTCCCATTTCCAGTAAGGTTTAATGACTGCATCCTTCAGAGCTGTATCAGCTTCCCATGGAAAACTCTTCCCTTTTTCCTCAAACAAGAGAAGTATGCATTTTCTCTTGTACCTCTTTTACAGTTTATTGATGTTTCACTATTTGGTTTATATTCTTCAGAATTCATAGTTAGAAAATATGGTTAATCTTCAGTTTTACTGAAGACCAGGCTCCTTCCCCCTACTTCTATTTTTTACTCTTTATGTTATTTAGTGGGCTGTCTGTCATGATGAATAGATTTTTAATGCCAAAAAAATGAGATTGACTTGATGTTCAATCTCATGTAGATTGGAGATGAAATAATGAAATATGATCTTCTGCAAGAAAGAGGGTGGTTCTAGAATTTTGAAAGTATTCTTTTAATAACATTTTTATTTCCACTTACCTGCCTTTGTTATTTTTCCTTGCTTTGATTTTCATTGCACGGAACTGACTCTCACCTGACAAATTAGAGTCACATTATGATTATTTATTCATTATAATTTACTAAATAGTATTTAAATCCAATCATTATGATAAGTTCTAGTGTTTTAGTTTAAGATGAATAGAAAATGGACCCTGTCCTCAGGGGATCATCATAAATCTGAAGAAATATAGATATAAATTTAAAAAGTAGTAAAGAAAGATTTTCTTTTCATAAACTGCAACTATTCTTGTGGTGCTACAAGAGCACAATGGAAAATACATTTACCTTTTTCTATGGAAGACGGGTTTCAAAAATTGTCACTGGTTAACTTCTGAGGTGGATCTGAAAGTATGGCTGAGTTTTTTAAGTTGAGTAATGATCCAAAGAGAATATAATATCAAAAGGACAAGATATGTTCATGGAGCACCCAGAACATGCGTTGTTGAAAGATGGCGAGAATGAGGCCGGGCATGGTGACTCACGCCTGTAATCCCAGCACTTTGGAAGGCCAAGGTGGGCGGATCACGAGGTCAGGAGATCGAGACCATCCTGGCTAACACAGAGAAACCCCATCTCTACTAAAAATACAAAAAATTAGCCAGGCATGGTGGCGGGTACCTGTAGTCCCAGCTACTCGGGAGGCTGAGGCAGGAGAATGGCTTTAACCCAGGAGGCGGAGGTTGCAGTGAGCTGAGCTTGTGCCACAGCACTCCAGCCTGGGTGACAGAGTGAGACTCCGAAAAAAAAAAAAAAATAAATGGAGAATTGGGGAGGAACTTAAAGGGTGGTCTTCAATGAGGTCACAGAAGTTAATTTAGGTACAATTATAAAAAACATTATTACATACAAAGGGATTTAAAGTAAGAAAGTTTAACAATCACATTAGAATTTTAGAAAGTACTGTGAGAGTAGCCTGGAGGATGTGTTGGGGAGGAAGAAGCTGAAGTCAGGGACATTAGTTAGGAGATTATTGCAGTATTACAGGTGAGATTCAAAGAGAACCTGAAGTAAGATATTGAACTGTGGCAAGCATGTGAATAGTACTACTTCACAACGTACACATCACATGGCCCTACTTTGTGACTTCTGTTTAATGACAATCCTTATTGTCATTGGGATAAGATGAGACACACGGTCAGTCCTTTGTATCTGAGGTTTCCCTGTGCAGACTCAACTTGGGATCCAACATATTAGAAAAAAATAAAAAATAATAATGCTACAATGAAAATAATATAAATACAAAACAATGCAGTATAATACTATTTAAATAGGATTTATACTGTATTAGGTATTAAAAGTAATCTAGAGAAGATTTAAACTATATGGGAAGATGTGTATAGGTTATCTGAAAATATGCCATTTTACATGAAATACTTGAGCATTTATGGATTTTTGTGTTGGAAGGGTGAAAGAGGTGTCCTAGAACCAACACCCTATGGATATTGATGGACAACTGTATTTTGAAAATATTTAGGATATATTTAAAAAGAGGTAGAATTGACAGTCTTTGTAACACTTTGGTCCTGAAGAGGAAAGGGCAGAATAAGATCTCAAGATTGGTTATAGATACAACAACAACAAAAGAAAACCTCAGGTCAATAACCTTAATGAACGTCAATGAAAAAGTCCTCAACAAAATATCAGCAAACCAAATCCAGCAGCACATCAAAAGCTTATCCACCATGATCAAGTAGGCTTCATCTCTGGGATGCAAGGTTGGTTCAACATATGCAAATCAAGAAATATGATTCATCACATAAACAGAACTAAAGACAAAAATCACATGATTATCTCAATAGATGCAGAAAAGGCTTTTGATAAAATTCAACATTCCTTCATGTTAAAAACTCTCAGTAAACTAGATATCGAAGGAATGTACCTCAAAATAATAAGAACCATATGTAAAAAACCCACAGCCAACATCATAATGAATGGGCAAAAGCTGGCAGCATTCTTCTTGAATGCCAGCACAAGACAAGGATGCCATCTCTCACCACTCCTATTCAACACAGTTTTGGAAGTTCTGGACAGGACAATCAGGCAAGAGAAGGAAATAAAGAGTATTCAAATAGTAACAGAGGAAGTAAAACTATCCCTGTTTGCAAATGACATGATTCTATATCTAGAAAATCCCATTTTCTCAGTTTCAAAGCTTCTCAAGATGATAAGCAACTTCAGCAAAGTCTCAGGATACTGAATCAATGTGCAAAAATCACTAGCATTCCTATACGCCAACAACAGACAAGCAGAGAACCAAATCATGAGCGAATTCCCATTCACAATTGCCACAGAAAGAATAAAATACCTAGGAATACAGCTAACAAGGGAGGTGAAAAATCTCTACAATGAGAACTATAAATGACTGCTCAAATAAATCAGATATGATACAGACAAATGGAAAACCATTCCATGCTCATGGATAGGAAGGATCAATATCATTAAAATGGCCATCTGCCCAAAGCAATTTATAAATTCAATGCTATTGCCATTAAACTGTCATTCACATTCTTCACAGTATTAGAAAAAACTATTTTAAAATTCATATGGAATCAAAAAG
The DNA here is from genome assembly GCF_002776525.5 of Piliocolobus tephrosceles. Taxonomy (NCBI): domain Eukaryota; kingdom Metazoa; phylum Chordata; class Mammalia; order Primates; family Cercopithecidae; genus Piliocolobus; species Piliocolobus tephrosceles. Next base: position 87,716,291 of record NC_045440.1, read on the forward strand.
AGCCTCAATAGCCAGGCAATCTTAAGCAAAAAGAAAAAAGCTGGAGCCATCATGCTACATGCAGGGCTATAGTAACTACACTGTAAACTACACTGCAGGGCTACAGTAACCAAAACAGCATGGTACCAGCATAAGAACAGACACATAGACCAATGGAACAGAGTAGTGAACCCCAAAATCAGTCCACATATCTACAATTATCTGATCTTCAACCTGGCAAAAATAGGTAATGGAGAAAAGATTCCCTATTCAATAAATGGTACTGGGAAAACTGGCTAACCATAAGCAGAAAATTGAAACTGGACCCCTTTTTTACACCATATTCAAAACTTAAGATGGGTTAAAGATTTAAATGTAAAACTCCAAACTATAAAAACCCTGGAAGACAACCTAGGCAATACCATTCAGAGGCATGGACAAAGATTTCATGATGAAGATGCCAAAAGCAATTGCAACAAAAGCAAAATTGACAAATGAGATCCAATTAAACTAGAGTTTCTTCACAGCAAAAGAAACTATCAGCAGAGTAAACACACAACCTACAGAATGGGAAAAAAATTTTGCAAATTATGCATCTGACATAGGTCTAAGATCTAGCATCTATAAGGAACTTAAAACAAATTTACAAGAAAACCCCATTAAAAAGTGGGCAAAGGACATGAACAGGCATTTCTCAACAGAAGACATAAACGTGGTCAGCAATCATATGGAAAAAAGCTCAACATCCCCGATCATTAGAGAAATGCAAATCAAACCACTAAGACACCATCTCACACCAGTCAGAATAGCTGTTATCAAAAAATCAAAAAATTACAGATGCTAGTGAGATTGTGGAGAAAAAAGAACACTTACACCCTGTTGTTGGGACTGTAAATCAGTTCAACCATTGTGGAAGACAGTGTGGCAATTCTTCAAAGACCTAAACACAGAAATACCACTGAACCCAGCAATCCCATTACTGGGTATATACCCAAATTAATATAAATCATTCTATTATAAAGACACATGCACACTTATGTTCACTGCAGCACTATTCACAATAGCAAAGACATGGACTCAACCTAAACACCCACCAATGATAGACTGGATAAAGAAAATGTGGTACAAAAACACCATACAATACTATGTAGCCATAAAAAGGAATAAGATTATGTCCTTCGGAAGGACATGGATGGTGCTAGAGGCCATCTTCCTTAGCAAACAAACTCAAGAACAGAACACCAAATACCATGTGTTCTCACTTGTAAGTGGGAGCTAAGAGATGAGAACACATGGACACATAGAGGGGAACAACATACACTGAGGCCTACTAGAGGGTGGAAGGTGGGAGGAAGGAGAGAATCAGAAAAAAATAACTAATGGATACTAGGCTTAATACCTGGGTGATGAAATAATGCATACAACAAACCACCATGACACCTGTTTACCTATATAACAAACCTGCACACCTTGCATATTCCCTGGAACTTAAAAGTTAACAAAAAATAGATTGGTGACAAAGTTATTATAAGTGGTAGGGATTTTCTTAATCCAGACAAAATTCAGGTGAGGATCATGTGTTATGTGGCAAAATAAACATGGGAGAAATTTTGAGTGAAGTTTTGGTTATCTTGAGTTTGATTTTCCTGGGCAACATTCACGTGAATATTAGTGGAGCACTGGTTAGAGATCTGGTCTAGAGAGTTTGATTTGAGTATCTTAAAATCAATGTGATCATTGAAGACATGAATGCAGAAAAGATTATGCAAAAAGAGGATCTAAGCTGAGAAGAGAAGACAAGGGTAATGAGAATGGATTCTTGGCCAACATCAATGCTTGAGGGAAGAAGACAGCATTCAATGGAGCAGTCTAATAAGGGGAAAGCAAGAAAGGAGAGAATGGTGTTGTGTCTGGAATTTGTGGGTTCTTGGTCTCACTGACTTCAAGAATGAAGCCGTGGACCCTCGCGGTGAGCGTTACAGTTCTTAAAAATGGTGTGTCCGGAGTTTGTTTCTTCAGACATTCAGATGTGTCTGGAGCTTCTTCCTTCTGGTGGGTTCGTGGTCTGGCTGTCAGGAGTGAAGCTGCAGACCTTCATGGTCAGTGTTACAGTTCTTAAAAGCAGCGCGTCTGGAGTTGTTCCTTCTTCCCAGTGGATTCGTGGTCTCATTGGCTTCAGGAATGAGGCTGCAGACCTTCCCGGTGAGTGTTACAGCTCATAAAGGCAACATGGACCCAAAGAGTGACCAGCAGCAAGATTTATTGCAAAGAGCAAAAGAACAAAGCTTCCACAGTGTGGAACGGAAGGGGAACGGGACCAGAGCCGGTTGCTACTGGCTGACTTGGGCAACCAGCTTTCATTCCCTTATCTGACCCCACCCACATCCTGCTAATTGGTCCATTTTACAGAGAGCTGATTGGTCCACTTTACAGAGAGCTGATTGATCCATTTTGACAGAATGCTGATTGGTGCATTTTCAATCCTTGAGCCAGACACAGAGTGCTAGACAGAAAAGTTCTCCAAGTCCCCACTAGGTT
>NC_045440.1:87718817-87724161 GCF_002776525.5 Piliocolobus tephrosceles
AGACACAGAGTGCTAGACAGAAAAGTTCTCCAAGTCCCCACTAGGTTAACTAGACACAGAGTACTGATTGGTGTATTTAGGATCCTCTAGCTAGACATAAAATTTCTCCTAGTCCCCACCAGATTAGCTAGATGCAGAGTGCTGATTGGTGCGCATACAATCTCCGGCTAGATATAAAAGTTCTCCAAGTCCCCATAGGGCTCAGGAGCCCAGCTGGCTTCCCCTAGTGGATCCTGCCCTCGCCAGTCTAGAGTCGCGCCTGCACTCCTCAGCCCTTGGGCACTTGATGGGACCTGGCGCCACGGAGCAAGGGCGCCCCTGGGGGAGGCTGCCCCCTGTGGGGGCCCACCACAGTGGGGGAGCTCAGACGTGGTGGGCTGCCGGTCCAGAGTCCTGCCCGGCGGAGAGGCAGCTAAGACTCGAGAATTTGAGTGCAGCACCGGTCGGCCGACACTGCTGGGGGACCCGGCGCAACCTCCGCAGCTGCTGGTATGGGTGCTAAGCCCCCCACTGCCCTGGGCTTGCTGGGCCGGCCGGCCGGCCGGCAGCTCCGTGTGTAGGGCCCGCGGAGGCCGCGCTCGCCTGCACTCGGACTGGCCTGTGAGCGCCGTGCAGGCGCAGCCCGGGTTCCCGCCGGCACCTCTCCCTCCACACCTCCCAGCAAGCAGAGGGAGGCAGCTCTGGCCTCAGCCAGCCCAGAGAGGAATCCCACGGTGCCGTAGTGGACTGAAGGGCTCCTCAAGCGCCGCCAGAGTGGACACCAAGGCCGAGGAGGCGCTGAGAGTGAGGGCTGCTAGCACATTGTCACCTCTCAGTGTCACAAAAACCTAGTAAGAAGAACCTTTAGTGTCAAACATCACACAGGGTAAGATGTAGACTGAAAAGAGGTTATTTGACTAGAATCTACAAGGTCTCTGATGATCTTAATGAAAGCAATTTCGAAAAATAATGAAGGCAGACGATTAACTATAGTAGATGGAGGAGTGAATTTGGGTTGGGGAAATAGAAAAGATAAATGTAGATTTTTTTTTCCAAAAATGCTGGGTATAAAGAGAAGTTATTTTGATAATTTGTTGTAAAACATTGCCCCTTTCCGTTTTGTGTGTTCCCCACCACTCCCCTGCTGCCCCCATTTTCTCTTCTCGGGTAATACAGTTCTATTTTAACATCTTAACCCACCCAAGGAACAGGGATAATCTAGGCACACTTGGGAATTGTCCCTCTCAGTGTACCAGCGTTTATTAATAGAAGACTTTGATTCGGCATTATTCTTTGGCTGCTGAAGGTTTATTTAATCACCCTTTTTTGGGTGCCTCATTCGTATCTAATATTATGTTATTTTTTTAAAAAGTTAGCTTTGAGATTTTTGAAAACAAAAACTAGTTGAAAAATGAATAGATACACTATGAACCGTTAACATACGTATGTTTAGTGACTTCACTAGATAGGTTTAGACTTATTTTAAACATACTCCTTCCCGTAATTAAATCACTAATCCAAGTATATATGAAGACTTAGTTATGCTTATTGTCTCTGAAGGATCCTTTTCTTTATTTTCTGCCATCCAGCTTCGTGTTCAGTACTTTGGTCCTGTGCTAGAATTCACCTTCTGCTTATTATTGTGTAAGGGTTGCTATTCTTGCTACAAAAAGTTTGTTGCCAGTATTTTTGTTGCTATGGCTGCTGAACTGCTGCTTTGTGCTCTAAAAATCATATTAAGCAAGGTTCCATTTATTGTTGGATTAATTATTAGAGTATGTACTCTTAACTACTTTGAAGGCATTTTACGCTGTGTTTTCCCACTAACTCTGCTCTGACATTTCCACAGGATAAATGTGATATTTTTTTCTATGGCTATACTGTCCATCTCTTTCTTGCCTCCTAGCCACTCAGATAAGCCTGGTCTCTGAGTAAATTGTGGCTATGTATTTACAGAATTTCTAAGGCTTCACTTATTCTATTGCTTCCTCTCAGCTTTTTGTAAAGGGTAGTTATATACCTCTTAAAGGAAAACTTCTTGGGGAAAAATAGTTTAGTTACATTTAAAACAAAAACCATTTCTAACTTCCATCACATGCATACTTAATTTACCACATGCACACATATGAAGATATATCTACCTTAAATAATCATTAACACATATAAATGATCACCAATATAACACTCACATAAGACATTGCAATTTAGCTTTTCTATTCCAATAATATACAGTGGGCCTTATATCAATAAAAATAATTGGTTTTTTAATTGCACAGTGGGTTTCTAGTTAAAGATTAATATTCTAACCCTCTTTCAAATATACTCTAGTCTAAACCCTTGATTTTAACCCTATTATAGGGTTAAGTCTTCTCTGCTTCTGTCAAAAGCCAGGCTAAGGCAAATTCATCAGGGAAAAACAAGACTGGAAAACAAATGTAAACTTTGTACTCTTTGAACCTCTTTAAACTTTATCCCTGTATTAAATTTGATCGCAAGAAAAGCTCAACATCTGCTCTTTACAAAGTTACAATTTCATGGTGAAGCCTTTGGCTTTTTTTCTTTTTAATGAAACTGCTTTCAAAGGCAAGATCCATTATGTTGCTCAACACCCTCCGCAGAAAAAGCCTTGCGACAAATACCTCTCAGAACTGAGGATCAGCAAAGAGATGTTTTGATGAATTAAAGTGTTCTTCTGCTAGGCTGTGAGTGCTATCCAGCCCATTCTATTTTTGAGTTTACTTGGCTGTTCCAAGACTACTATGAAGCCTTGACCTCCACTGCTGTAGCTTTTCTCAGGCAATGTTACTGTTAGATAAAAAGCAAAGTAGTAGTTTAATCTTTCTATTCTTTGCTAGCAGTTCTTAATCTTATTTTCTCCATTCTATAATTCTTATTTTTTTGGTCACCTGCTTTAAATAAAGAATAAAGAATATTTACCTTTTTAAAGCCTTCCATTTTTAGTTAGAATTTCTCAAACCCTGACTTTTTTCCAAATGTCTGTAGCATCATCTCCCTTTCCTGTCCTGACACTATTCTTGAACACCATTAGAAAAATAGGCTAAAAGAATATTTCATAGAAGTTCCTTCCTAATATGTATATATAAAAATCCATGATTAAGATTTTATGTATCAGAAATATTAGTAGACTAAAAGGTAGTTTAGATATATTTAAGCTGATAGCTTGGTTCATTTAAAATAAATTATTCCATATGATGCTAATATACAATTTGGTATTTTTTTGTTTTTGTTTTTTAAGGCTTTACCTGAGTAATGTGGGTAAGAAAATGCCTAAATCATGTAATCAGTATTTCCAAGTTTATTAAATGATATGATTTATATGGATAGCAATCAGTTGTCTGCTTAAATTTCCCTTATTTCAGTTTCTAATTTAGAAAAGCAGTGTTTGTTATTGGTGATTAATAATCAATTTGTTATTGGTGATTAATTTAAAGGATCACAACATTTTTAAGCGAAGTCAAATTTTATGAGTCAGAAATCTAAAAGTTTTTAAAACAGATAAATGTGGATGTCAAATTCCAATTCTTCATAATTAGAATGCGGTCAATGAATGCATTTTTTAACGTTTGAGAAATGCATTAAACCACTGATTTTCTCAATAACTTTTCACTGAAGAAAGGAGTAATATGCCTAAGTGAGTATTTATTATTGCTTTTTTTTTTTTTTAACAACAGTTCTAACAGCACTCATTCTTCTGCAGTAACCAGAAGGCCTGTGATGTGACTGCCCATCATTGTAAAGATGCTATAATACTCAATACTCTATCTTCCTTTCCATCTAATTTGAAGGATGTCAGCCCGTCCTGGCACTGAAGAAGAATGACAATTAGTTTGCTTTTTGACTATGATTACTATATTTCTGCTCTTAAAGACTCCTTTATGATTTGCTTACATTTGATCTTTAGAAGGAATTGCAAACAATCCAAACACTGGAAGGTGCTCTGAAGAGGGGGAACCAAAGATGGGGACCTGCATAGGACTGAATAGGCCGGCATATGTAGGATTGAATCAAAGGGCAAGAGTGAAAGTGAGAGACAAATTAAGAAAACTCTTACTCAAATTGTCATGTCTGAAGTTCTGGAACCAGTTCACCTTCTAACAGTATTGGATAGGGCTTCTGCATGGCTTGCTTTAAGAGAAGTGACATTATATGAACACAGACAAACTTCAGCATTTACTGGAAATAAAAAAAATGCCAGACCAGATTTGACATCAATAAAAAACATTAAATTCTTTCCTCACTTGGATCACCCTATTCAGTTCGACTTGTGTATCAAACAAAGACTGTTAATACCTCACTTCCATAGTCACTGAATTCTTTCACTATGATGAATGTTTGCAGTTAAACTCTGTTTATATACTTGCTTAATAAGATTATGGAAAATTACTCAATTTTTTAATTGATTTTTTTTTCAGACTTGAAGAAGTCTAAGCGCATTAATTATGGCCAGTTGAATGCATTATGCCACATTAGAGGACAACACAGGTAAGCTATCCATGCATTTCTTTTTCTGTCATTCAAATGAATATGAGTATTTTTGTTTTAGGGATAAAGTATAGTAATAAACCATTGCTGGTTCTCACAGGTACCTGATTTATCACACAGATAAAAACAGTTGAAAACCTGGAGGTTATTTCTTCAGATTGAAGGGGCAGAATATATGTCACACCTTAAGGAAACAATTTAGTGTGAAACAAACATAACTCATCCCTAGCTGGCCCTTTCTAGTACTTAAAAAGCAGTCATAAGGGGAAAAGCCTTAAGTGGTTGAAAAACACACATACTGAGTGAAATAAGTACCTGAGCAGTGACTAGGGAATGCCTCGTTGAAATATACTGGAACCAGAGAACTAGGAAATATCACTGTTCAAAGCTCAGGATTCCTAAGATGTGTGATACTTGAAGATTTAAAAGATCTATTTCCTTGACAACTCCTTTCTCCAAGTGGGATTTTCGGAATTATAAAACTGGTTGTTTCCTTTCATATCCATCAGTGTCCACCCACCCTCTTATCTTCCTTCACTCATCCTTCATGGGACTGCTGAGGAGTGCCTTAGGTTTGCAGAGTTTTCTCTCTCTACTTTAAAACATCTCCAAGTCACATCCTTGTACTTTGCAATCCATTTCAAATTATTTTTATATTGTTGTATGTCTTCTCATTTCTTCTTTCTCAGAGAGAGAGAGAAGAAGGCATTCAACTTTGATATTTCTTGGATTTCTGTCAAGAGGGATCATTTTCCTCTGTGCATTGCTGCCTCCTCCTCGCTCCCAGTGCCTTTCGACACGGAGTAAAGAATGAAGTCCACTCACTCCCGAGACCTATTTTTTTTTTTTTTTTTTTTTTTTT
>NC_045440.1:87724261-87756827 GCF_002776525.5 Piliocolobus tephrosceles
GCCCGGCTAATTTTTTTGTATTTTCAGTAGAGACGGGGTTTCACCGTGTTAGCCAGGATGGTCTCGATCTCCTGACCTTGTGATCCGCCCGTCTCAGCCTCCCAAAGTGCTGGGATTACAGGCTTGAGCCACCGCGCCCGGCCCCGAGACCTATTGCCTGGTGTGAATCCTGTCTCAGCCTCTTACCCTCTGTGTGACTTTATACTGCTTACTACATTTCTCTGCCTTGTTTTTTTCATTTGTAAAATGGAGATAACAATAGTGCTCACTTTAAAGGGTTACTAGGATGATTAATAAGCCTAATATATGTAAATAGTGTCTGGTAGGTAGGTAGGGTTCCAAAAGTGTTAGTTATTTTTATTATCATTGTTATTCAGAAAAGCTCATCCAATATTTTAAGTGTCTTGAAAAATGTTAACATCCAAGCTTTGAATCTATCTTATATGTTGGTCACTTTTCTAATGCATGAGAAGCTAGTCAAGGCTTTTGGAACTAAATGGCCTTTTTGCTTTCATTTTCCTTTTGCTTTCTGGCCCAGACTCATTTCACTTTTCAAAATACTTCTAGATTTTTTTCTCTTGGGCGATCATAATAAGAGATTGAATCATCTAGATCTAGTTCTGTCAAAGTATCCCCTCTAAATAAATGTGATCTGCCTTCCTCTTCCTGGATTGAATCATTCCTCTTGGGCAGTGTCCTCTCATGAGACAGTTATCTCCTTCAGGTCCAGTCTGGCTGTACTGCCTGACTCCCTCTAGTAAGTCTTATGTTTACTGTGTCTTCTGTTAGAAACCCAAATCCTGAAATTGTTGGATGTGTTCTTTTGGAGTACTGGTACACACTAGGGGCCTGGGGGAACAGGTTTTAAGGTATGTGCATATAGGTTTTGCATCCTTCTGTTAGAAATACAATATATAGTTACAAATACAAGATCAGATATGAAGATGAATATTTACTTGGAATGAGAATAAAATTACAACAAATTAATAAAAGCTTGGAAGTCCAGTCCTTTTCCTCCCTTGACATTTCTTTAGACAGTTTACCAGAAATACATTCACAGGATTTATTTAAAAACTTCAGAATTGAAGTGATTTCAACAAATTGAGAGGAAATTTAGGAAAAATGTATTTCTCCATATTATTAGTTCTTTACGTATTATAGATGAAAAGTGACCAATAAATTACACTTTTCCCCTATAATAAAAATAGGAAGGCTGAGAATTAAATGACTCAAGGTTTTACATTTTTGTACATGAAACTCACAAAAGGCATTAGTTTTGATTCTAAAAAAGTTTCTTCTGTTAGAATAAGGGCAGTAGGTTGGTATATTATCCTAGGATTTTTTTATTGAAGATAAAATAAAAAATTAATAACAAAGGGAGGATGATGTCACTTCGGATTTTTTAATTGTTGAGTGCAAGATTTTTCACCCTAGTAGACTACAAGTTCCATGAAGGCAGATTTGTTTTAATTTATTTTAGTGCTTCCTACTCCTTGACATTTGGCATAGAGTTCAATGTTTTGCACTGGATTTTATTTTTATGTTCAGTAGAAATAAATATCTTCTGATGATTCAAAAAAATGTACAAGACTTTTCTGTGTTGATTATAAATAAGTTAGGATAGATTTGGACTTACAGTTTTTCTTTTTAGTATTGTCTGGAGAGCGGATTATTTTTAAATATTACTTTTAATCAAGAAATCTTAATTAGATGCATGTCTGTGGTAAAATGTTTTTGTATATGTACACAATGTGAAATAATTAAATCAAGATGATTAACATATCCATCGCTTCTCTTACTTTTTTGTGATGAGACATTTGAAATCTGCTCTCCTGGCTATTATATAAACAATATATTATTATTAACTGTAGTCACCCTGTTGTGCAATACATCTTAAAAACCTTCTACTCCTGTCTGATTGAATCTTTATACCCTTTCATCAACATCTCCACATTCCTCCCCAGCAACCTAGCTCCTAGTAACCACCATTCTACTCTCTGCTTCCATGACTTTCATGTTTTCAGATTCCACCTCTATGTGAGCTCATATGGTATATGTCTTTCGGTGCCCGCTTTATCTTACTTAGCGTAATGTCCTTGATGTTATTCATGCTGTTGCAGAAGAATTTCCTTCTTTTTGAGACTGAACAGTATTCCACTGTGCATAAGTACTGCATTTTTTAAAAGCCATTTGTTCATTGATGGACATTTAGGTTGATTTCAGATTTTGGTTCTTGTGAAAAGTGCTGCAATAAACATGGAAATGTAGATATCTCTTCAACATATTGATTTCAGTTTCTTTGGATAGATACCCAGAAGTGAGGTTCCTGCATCGTATGTTAATTCTATTTTTAGTCTTTCTGAGGAAACTCCATACTGTTTTCCATAATGGCTGTACTAATTTACATTCCCACTAACAGTGTACCTGTATGAGGGTTCCTTTTAGTTCAGGTCCTCATCAACACTTACCTTTCTTTTTGATAGCAGTAATTCTAACAGATATGAGGTAATATCTCACTGTGGCTTTAGTTTTCATTTCCTCATTGATTACTGCTATTGAGCATTTGTTATTTTTTTCATGAACACATTTGCTATACATATGTCTTCTTTGGCAAAGTAGGTGTTCAAAAACTCTGTCCATTTTTAATCATTTCTTTTTCCTTGCCACTGAGTGGTTTGAGTTCCTTGTATATTTGGATATTAATTCCTTATTAGATATATAGTTTGCAAATATTTTTCCCATTCTGTAGGTTGTTTCTTCACTTCGTTGATTGTTTCCTTGGTCATGCAGAAGCTTTTGGTTTGATGTAATCTCATTTGATTGTTTTTGCTTTTGTTGCCTATGCTTTGAGATCAGACTCAATAAATCTTTCCTCAGACCAATGTCATGGAGATTTTCCCCTATTTTTATCCTAGCAGTTCTATGTTTAAGTTTTAGATCTTTTGTATTTAATCCATTTTGAGTTTATTTTTGTATATGGTGAGAGGTAAGGGTCTAATTTCATTCTCTGCTGTGGATATCCAGTGTTTTAAAGCACCACTTATTAGAAAGACTGTCCTTTTTCCATTGTGTGTTCTTGACAATTTTGTCAATAATCAATTTATTATAACTGTGTGTGTGTATTTCTGGGTTTTCTATCCTGTTCAGTTGATCAATATGTCTGTTTTTATGCCAGCACCGTACTCTTTTGATTATACTAGCTTTATAATATATTTTGAATTCAGGGAGTGAGATGCCTTTGGCTTTGCTCTTTTTGCTCGAGACTCTTTGGTTGTTTGGTGTCTTTAGTGGTTCCATACAAATTTTAGAATTATTTTTTCTATTTTTGTGAAGATGGCATTGGAATTGTGATACAGTTTGCCTTGAATCTGTACATCACTTTTGGTAGGATGGACATTTTAACCATAGTAATTGTTCTAATCAGTGAACATGGATATTCTTCTATTTGTGTTTTCAATTTCTTTCATTAGTGTTTCATTATACAGATCTTTAAACTTTTTTGGTTAAATTCACACTAAGTAGTCTATTTTGTTGTTGCTATCTTAAATAGAATTATTTTTCTAGGATTTTTTTGGGTGGTTTGTGTATAGAAGCATGACTAACTTTTGTACATTGATTTTGTATATCCTGCAACTTTACTATATTTATTTATTCTAATAGCTTTTGGTGGAGTCTCTAGGCTTTCATACTTAAAAGATCCATTTTGTCTGCAACTGGAGACAGTTTCCCTGCTTTCTTCCCCATTGGGCTGTATTTTTTTTTTTTTTTTCTTTCTTTTGCCTAATTGCTCTGGCTACGACTTTCAATACTATGTTGAAAAGAAGTAGTGAAAGTGGGCATACTTGTCTTGTTCTTGATCTTAGATGAAAAAATTTCAACTTTCCACCTTTGAGTATAGTGTTAGCTGTTAGTTTATCATATATGGCCTTTATTGTGTTTATGTACATTCCTTCTATTGAGAGTTTTTATTATAAAAAAGGTCGAATACTTATAAAAACTATAACCCATGAATACTTGAATACTTATAAAAACTATCACCCATGGACAGCTTTTAGTCCAAAGTTCATTTCTAAATTAACTGTCAAGCATTCAGAATTTTCCAAAGACACAATATTACAGAATCACAGAATTGTAGAACAGGAAGTCAACTCAATCCTCTAGTGGAAACTCTTTAACCTAAATGTGATTGTTAATCATTGTTCTTTAAAACAAAAAAGCTGACTGACAAAGTCATAGAGTACCCAATTTTCCCTAATTTGCTCAAAATATATTGAAATGTTATGCTTTTATAATAAAGAGGAAAATAACATTTTAAAATTTATAGTAATTAATGAAAATTTTAAAAATTGAGTAATTGTTTCTTTCTCACTGTTTCAGTACCTTTAATTAGAAAAGTATTAAGAGTTTGATACAGATAATTATGATAATTTTAAGGAGGTTCCTGGAAAACCACCTTTAGAGTATATTCATTATTAATTTTTGTTTCAAAATATCTTACTTTCCTCTTTCTTCTCTTTTTTCACTCACAGGATGTTGATGAGAACCTTTCTTTTTCTTAATGAGAATGTTTTGGTAATTCTGTTGGCTTTTGAGACATAATTAGAAATGTGTTTTTGTCTTAAAAAATAAAGAAATGAAGAAATAGGGAACTTTTATTTTTATGGATATAAAGTTTGAAAGAGAAAGGAAACGGAGGAGAGCTTTAAAAAGATGGTTTATGTACACATAAAAGAAATGATCTGAGCTTTGAGCCATTAAACATTGCTTTGTCTGGAATGAAGCCATTTTTTATTTTGAAGTTTCCTCTGATGACCACTAGCTGGCACTGTCAATCCAGAACAGCCCTGTCTTTTGGGATGGCTGAAAATGTGGGCAGAGATTGGTGGGATCTTAAATTTATTCAATAGGTTGTTAACATTTATTCAATAGGTTGTTAATTCAAAGCATGCCTATTAATAATATTTTTCCTAACGTGTACACTCTTATAGCCAATTGTTTAGGCAAGGTTTTCTACCTAGGGCAGTACCTTCACTGGGGACATTTGAAATGTACACATATTTATAGTTATTACCATGACTCAAAGGAAGTAGGGATTTTAAACCTTTAGTAATGTGCAGTAAAATCTTGCACATTGTCCCAACCAAAATGTCAATAGTTCTCCTTCTCCCATCCTCCCTTCCTCTTAAAGAACACTGGTCTAGATGATATTATCTTAAACTTTCTCAAATTAGAGGAGTTGCTATAGAAAATTGCTAAGATTTCATTAACCTTCAGATTTCCCTAGATCTTAATTTCAGAAACAAACTCATTCTTTCCTGAAAACTCGCTTTCTTTCCCTATTTCTATACATATCACTACAGTTAGACTATAAACTCCTGGGAAAAAAAAAAAACAACATTATTTGTTTGGTGCACCTGAGAATTTTTATTGCTTATTTCAGTGCATGATACGTAGTTGACATTCAAAAAATACTTGTGGAAGGCCTGCATTTACCCAGTAATTAAAGCATGAAAATCTTGCAGGCATGTTTTGTTACGTTTTCTCGTTATTTCTCTATGTGTTATAATTAGATTCTACTGTTCCATTGTATCTCTACTGTTTGTCACTCATTTTTTAATCTACTACTCCACTCTAGCTTTTATTACCTGAATCCAGGACTACCAAACTTCTAAGTGGAATTACATTCTCAAATCTCTTCTCATCTTAATTCCACATTATGTACTACAACAAGTTAAATCTATTTTGTTCATATGTTTTAATAGATTAATTTTTGAATACTTTTGGCTTTACAGAAAATTTGAGTAGAAAGTGTAACTTCCACATATACCTTGACCCCTTCTTCCTAGTTTCTCATATTATCAATATCTTGCAGAAGCATGGTATGTGTGTTGCAATTTTTAGCCAGTGTTGATATATTACTATTAACTAAAACCCATTTACATTAGGGATTACTGCTTGTGTTGAACATTGTAGGGCTTTTGACAAGTATATGATGACGTGGGTCAACCATTCCATGTAATGATGTGTGTTCAACATTACAGAATAGTTTTACTACTCTAAAAATCTTCTGCTCCATCTCTTCTCCCTCCCTTCTCCCTACCCTCAACCCCTGACAACCACTGATTTTTTCCTCTGTCTCCATAATTTTGCCTTTTTTAGAATGTCATATAGTTGGAATAATACTATATATATTATTTTCAGATTGCCTTCTGTTTTCTGTTGCTGTAAAAGAATATCAGAGATTGGATAATTTATAAAGAAAATAAATTTATTTCTCACACCTCTGGGGGCTGGGAAGTCAAAGGGCATGAGACTGGCATCTGGCAAGGGTCATCTTATGGTATGAAGGTGGAAGGCAAAAGCAAGCTTTTGAAAGATAGAGAAGATAGAGAAAGACACCAAGGACTAGACTTGCTTTGTATCAACTCTCATGATAATTAACGTGCTATTGTGATAATGGCATTAATTCATGAGTCGTACCCTCATGATTCAGTCACCTTTATTAAGTCCCACCTTACAACACTGTGGCACTGGGGATTAAGTTTCAAAAGCGTGAATTTTGGGTGGCACATTTAAACCACAGCAGCTTCCTTCACTAAACAATATGTATTTAAGTTTTTTTCTCTGTGTGTGTGTGCGTGTGTGTATTTGGCTTGATAGTTCATTCCTTTTAATGCTGAATAATATTTATTGTATGGATATACTAATCTACATATATTTGTGTTTCATGCTTAATTTTTATTTCATGAATTTATTCTATGGATCTACATATATACAGTGTGTGTGTGTGTATATGTGTATGTGTGTGTATTTGGCTTGATAGCTTATTCCTTTTATTGCTGAATAGTATTTATTGTATGGATATACCACTGAATATACCACATATTGTATTCAAATACAATATGATATATCTTTTATATACAAAGACCACACACTTAAACATGAATCTATAAATTAAATATCTACTGGTTCACTGAAATGTATATAAAGACACGAAAAAGGCTAAAATGATATTCACTGATTTAATATGGGTTTTCTCTGAGGGTGGTGAAAAAGTTCAGTGTCAAGTGATGGTCAGAATAGTGGTCAAAATAAAATTCAAAGTAACTTATATTGTTTTCAATTTTACAAGAGATTTTTCTGTTGCATGTCTACTGTTTGAATTACTAATTTCAAAGGAAATGAATACACAGATTCAAGACTTACTATAAAGCTACAGCAGTCAAGACAATGTGGTATTAGCAAAATAGACAAATGGATCAATGAAACAGAATACAGAGGTCATGAGTAGACCCACACAAATATGTCAACTGATCTTTAACAAAAGAGCAAGTCAATTCAATGGAAAAAGTATGGATTTTCAATAAATGATACTAAAACAACTGGATATCCATATCCAAAAAAAAAAAAAAACATTTATGTGTCTAGACAGAGACCTTACATTATTCACAAAATTAACTCAAAATGGATCATAGACCTAAATTTGAAATGCAAAAGTATAAAACCATATAAGATAACAAAGGAAAAAATCTAGGTAACGTTGGGTTTGGTGATGACTTCTTAGGTAATACACCAAAGGCATGACTGATGAAAAATGAAATGATTAAGCTAAACTTCCTTAAAATTCAAATCTTCTCCTCTGCTGAAGACACTGTTAGAATAAAAAAAAGGCAATGCAATTTACTTATGTAACAAACCTGCGTGTGTACCCCGAAACTGAAATAAAAGTGAAAAATAAAAAATAAAAAATCTAGTTTATATACCCAATGGACTACTATTCAGCCCTGAGGAAGAATGAGATCTTGCCATTTCCCACAACATAGATGAACCCAGAGGCCCTTACGTTAAGTTAAATAAGCCAGACACAGAAAGTAAAATACTTCTTGATCTCACTTATATGTGAAATTTTAAAAAATGCAAATACAGAGATAGAGAACAGTGGTTACTAGGGGCAAGGATGAAGGGAGGAAATGGGGAGATGTAGATCAGAGGACACAAAGTAGAATATATGTAGGATGAACAAGTGAAGAGATCTAATACACAATATGAGGACTATAGGCAATAACATTGCACTGTATTTGGGATTCATGCTAAATGAGTAGATTTGAGCTGTTCTTGCCACACACAAAAAAATGGGTAACTATATGAAATGATGGATATGTTAATTTGCTTCCCTATAGAAATCTTTTTATTATCTGTGTGTAGTCTATAACATTATATTGTACACTTAAATTATACAGTAAAAATAAAATTTAAAGATACTAAAAATATATGTAATTTTCAATTTGAGATTTTCCACTTAGTTCTTCAAGTTTGATTGGCTATTCCTGATAGTCTCTTGTTATTAATCATCATTGTGATTCCCTCCTTTATTTCCATAAAGATCTTATATATAACTCTTTTATATTTTATGTCTAACATAGGGTAATTTATAGACTTAGGGATATAAATCTGATATTGTTGCTGCTGGCTTGCACTTATGGCAGCTTGTCTTTCCAGGTGATCTTTCTGTGAAAGATTTGCTTATTAACATGTAGTAGTAACATGTGGCCTAAATTATGAAAAATTCTTCAACAGAAAATTTATATCTATCGCTTCCTAGACTCAGTGTGCACCATCAAGCTAAGCTACTCCATTCTCCTTCAAGAGTCCTTCCACAAAGATGGCTGGGCTCCCCTCCTGGGTCCTCGGTCATGGCTCAGTTCCTCCCACCCATGCTCCTTCGTATTAGTGACTGCCTTTAGAACACCGTACCCCTCCTCTCTGCCCATTGCTCACATCTCAAGTATCCACTCACTTTCCCCCTTCTTTTCTTGCAATGTGGTGGGTCTTGGAGACCTAGATCACCTTTCATAAGACCAGCAATGCACCAGAAATTTGTTATGCAGGTTATGTGCGACAACAGGGCTCTTTAGAGAATCAAGACTGCCATGCTGCAAAAACCTTGAAGATTTTTTTTCTTCTTTTGCATTTTGGCATGTGTGCATATAAGGTATGTAGTGTGTTAGAAGGTATGTTCTTCTAAGGTATAAGATAGATTCTACCTTACCAGTATATGAGTGCCAGATATTTCCTTTTTAATAGTTCTGTTCTAATGATCAACGTTTTTCCTGAGTCTGTGTCTAGGTACTTTTTAATAAAGAAATCTTTCTCATAACTAGATTTTTCTAGTCTTAATAGCATTTAACATGACAGGCACTGCATTTATATGTATTGCTACAGGAAGATTTGATGGTGACTCACATTCTTGTCCTTTTTTCCATTAAAAGTGAGGTTTCTAGCCCTGTGATTTTAATAAAAATTTAAAAACTGTGTGATATCTAAATGCTGTACATTGTGTACCTGGATTTACATTAACAATTAACATTTTTACATGCCTAATATACTATAAACAGTAGATCTGAAGTTGTACTTTTATTATTTCTAGCTACTATAACAATCCTAAAGATAGGAAGTCCCTTTCTAAAGATAAAAAAGTAAATGAAAGGTTTAAATACTTCACATAAGCTTACAGGACTTCAGTTTTATGTGCAAATCATATCTTGATTCTCAAAATAGGGAGAACTTTAGTTATTTCAGGGAAAGTAAACTTTCATGACTGATCAGTATCTCTCTAAGAGATTTACGTTCAATCTTACAGTTAATTTTGTCAAACAGATCTTTAAATTTTCCTTCAGTACTTTATGAAAATGAAAAGTTTGAGATTAATCTTAATGTTTAATTGCAATAGCATGTGGAACTTCTTTGAAAAAATATAATTTTGAAGGCATAAAGTCATTGGCTAATGAGCTTTGTCCATGAATAAGGCTAGAAACTCACATTTCCAAAAAAAATTTAAATAAGAACAGAAGACATTGAATAGCGTGAAACTTTGTAGTGGCCTAATGTTAAATACCCTGACATTTTTATGGAATGTTTATTTTTCAACTCATAAGGTAATAAAAGAATGACATGCATTAGGAAAATGTGTTTATATATGCAATATAAAATATAGAATCAGCTTAATTCTTATCAAATGTACCTGCCTCCTTTATCAGGATATCACTTATATTGCTTTTAATTTTCATCAAATACGTGTGTAGATGCTATGATAGTTGTAAGACAAATTCAGGAGGAAACAATCTAAGTGATTGAATATATTCAACTTTTATGACTTGCCTTAGTTAACTTAAAATGAAAAATGTGAATTGCCTTAGGGCAAACACATAAATATAATTAATCAATAAGCATCTTATTAAAAGCTTATTATGTTTTCAGACCTGTGAGCAAAACTGAATGAGATGCAGAAGAAATATTGCATTAGGGCATTTCTGGCTGCTATAGATAAACACTAAATCTCAGTAGCTTTACATAATATAATTTTATTTCTTTCCCACATAATGCTATAAAGGGGTGCTTTTCATTGACAGTTTGTTCTTTTAGTTTAGAAACTCAGGCCTCTACCAAACATTTGCTCTTCAGTCTTTATTGTGTGGCTTCCAAGGCCACCTTGTTCCTCTGCGTCAAGCTGGAAGGGAAAAGGACCTTGAGAATCTTCTGTGGAAGAATCTTTTTTTGGCGCATCCTTCTGCCTTCTCTTTTCTGTTCCACTGGGTAGAACTCAGCCATGAGAACACAGAGTAGATTAGCCTAGAACAGGGGAAGGGTGATCACTTAAAGCCCTCGGTAGTATTCCCTGACAGTACGATGTGTTACTTCCTTCCTTCTCTACTAAATTGTGCCTATGATGAGAAATGGAAGACCCTTAATCTTAGAGCAAGATGATTGGAATGTGTTCACTCATTTTGCTACTTTATATAAACATAGGCAGGTAATTTAAACTTTATGTGCATCATTTCCTTATCTGTAAAATGACAAACACATTTCTAAATAATAATACATCCAAATCTAATATAGTCAGTGATTTCATATCTACTTTAAAGGCTTCCGTATGCTCCTCCAAACTTTATCTTCTTTTTGGGCACAGGGCTAGACTACATTTACCAACCTCCCTTGTAGTTAGGGAGACTGCGTTTATCTTCAAATATAGTCACACTGGGTGTTAGAGCGTTAATATATGCCTTTTTGGGAGAGGGGGAACCATACAATCCATAGCAGTTATTAACATTTAAAAATAAGACATTTTTACATGAGAGTACAGATTTCTGACTTCTGTAGAAAACTACAGGATCTGAACACATTGAACTTCTATTAATACATGATAAAAATGGTCTTAAGGGGGAGGTCACAGGTCCCTCCATGAGGACATGGTCTTTTCAGCTTACCGCAGTTCCCACCTTATGATACTTGCTTGGATATGATAAGCATTTAATTTTGTAATCCCTGTATATAGAGAATCCTGAGAGTGCTCTAGAGTTCTGCTGTGTAAACCTATATATTTTAAATGTATTTCCCTTTCATCTGCTTGAGGAAGTTGGAGTTATTTTCTTATTGATGAGTTCATTGCAGGTAAGCTTCAATGAAGTGGCAACTTCTTTGTCCATGGGTAGTATTTACTCATAGCCTGGTAAATCACGAAAAACATCTTCAGGACAGAATTGAAGGGTCAGATAGGTATTTAGGTCCATGATGTACTCTCCAACTCTACCATAATTCTAAACATTTCTTTGTCTCTGGCATGCTAATTATTTTATGTTTCCCCTCAGCTACTTCTATATTCCATATTTAGATACATTTATTTACAGATTTCACATGGTTTTAGACAATAATACTTTTCTACTGAACACACAGACATATGTTGTTGTTTCAACAAGGGATTCAGAAGTAGGAATATGTTCTATATTACATTTTTGGGACATAGAATATACATTATAGCATTACAGGTCATTTAGGGGCTCAGTCTGAAAATCATGTCATCTCCAGCTCTAGCATTTTACTCTTCCATTTCAACCTTCCACGTATTTCACTTTTTGGACATACTACTTTTGGAGACCCAGATCCTAGACACTGAATCCATGTACATTACCAACCACATCTTGGAAATTCTCAAGAATTAGGTGAAGGAGGCAGCTAACTAAGGTTATATACATAAAGTATGTAAGTGTAACTAAGGTTATACACATAAAAGATGACTTGGGTAAAAGTCTTAGGATTTGGTAATAAATTTTTTAGCCACTCCAAAGATGGTATAACTAGATCACAGATTGGAATAGGATTCCAAGTTTTGTAGCATAGGCTGCATATGGCTACACTTTTTTTTTTTTTTTTTTGAGGCGGAGTCTCGCCCTGTCGCCCGAGCTGGAGTGCAGTCGCCGGATCTCAGCTCACTGCAAGCTCCGCCTCCCGGGTTTACGCCATTCTCCTGCCTCAGCCTCCCGAGTAGCTGGGACTACAGGCACCCGCCAGCTCGCCCGGCTAGTTTTTTGTATTTTTTAGTAGAGACGGAGTTTAACCGTGTTAGCCAGGATGGTCTTGATCTCCTGACCTGGTGATCCGCCCGTCTCGGCCTCCCGAAGTGCTGGGATTACAGGCTTGAGCCACCGCGCCCGGCCCATATGTCTACACTTTTGTACTCCTTGAACCTCAGCATCTTTTCGGGAACAAAATGGATAGGAGTATCTAGTTAATATAGTCAGGTAAGATACATGTACATTACTTAGAAGAGTGCCTGGCACATAGCAAGAACTAACATGTTTTATTAATTGGGGGGTAGAATATCCCAGAAGTTAAAATAATGGGTTTTGGAGTAAATTTAGTTTTCATTTGTACCCTGTATCCTCCACTTCTTAGTTATATGAATTAGGCAAACTATTAAGGTTGCAGTTTCTTTTTGTGCAGAAGGGTCAATAAAGTAACTCAAATAAAACATATTGTCAGGTTATATAAATTGTGCAATAATACAAAACAATGTAAAAGATCTTAGTACAATGATTCAAATATAACAAGTATCCAGTGAAAAACAGGTAGATGTGTAAAATAGATGATTGTAGAATGTGAGTTCCAAACAAAAAAAATTTTTTTTTCTGGGAAGCCTCCAATAAATCAGTGGTCAGATTTTAAAAAGAATTGATGCTTGGTGAATGTATCTATACCCTGTGAGAAAATGAATAAAAATGCCTAATATAGAAAATCACATCATATTGTGTTGTTTGAATCAATTAAGTTACATTAAATAAGATTTTTAAAGTGTGTAGAATTTGTCTTGTGTAAAGCATCAATATGGTGTTTTAGAAACATATCCAGAGAAGAAAAAGCTGTTATAAATATTTTAGAATGTGTCATTATTATTTACAATAAAAATGAAAAAGACTTTTTAAAAAAGCCTTTTCTTGAGGATTTTTATGTTCATTGTCATGCGGCAACTATTGGCTAAGATGTTTGTCAATGTTAAATTTGAAGTATGATAATTTTTTATACTTATTGAAATAAGCTCTCAAGATGAATGTTTAGCATTTTTTAAAAAATTGACAAACTTTTCATGGTGTTGTCAATTTAAAATTGAATGTGGTGGATTTTCCAGAAACAAATATCATTACCTAACATTTAATGACAATTTGCTATTCTCTGGATCTCGCTTATTGGCATTTTTGGTATTTGCCATGGATCAAGCTGTAGCCGCATATAACAGTCATCCTGAGGAATATATTTAAAAAAGAGGAGCCCACCCAGGGCTCTACTGTTGGAGTTTATGATTATCAATAAATGGATCAGAAATTTTTACTTACAAAAAGCATCTTAGGTAATTTCAGTGATCTGAATTTGGAAAATGCTGATCTTTTGTTGTAACACATCTTTACTCTAGACCTAAAAAATACTGCATGAGATTTTAATACAAGATAGCAAAGATTCAGATAAATATTCTCTCTAGTAATGTAGATGTAAACTATTTTAAATAATTTTAGGGGGATTTTAATTCTGTAGTACATT
Organism: Piliocolobus tephrosceles; assembly: GCF_002776525.5. Lineage (NCBI taxonomy): Eukaryota > Metazoa > Chordata > Mammalia > Primates > Cercopithecidae > Piliocolobus > Piliocolobus tephrosceles. The sequence continues at coordinate 87,738,128 of NC_045440.1, forward strand.
ATATAAAACTTTAATCAATTATAGAAATATGAGTTTTAAAAAGACAACTTCAAAAATAAAAATTTTGACATTGACATTATCATATATTATCATACATTTTGTATTTCTTAAAATGTTTCTCACTGAGATTTGGATATTTTTAAAGCACAAAATATTGATATTTTATATTTTTGTTAGTTGCTTCTTAGACTAAATATTCAGTATAGAATTGATAAGTATATATTGAGTTAAAAATCTTTCTCTTGGAAGCTGTTTTCCTATGACACTTACAATTTAATTTCTCTCTTCTTTTTAAGCCGGAGTATAAGCAATACCTTATCACCTCACAATACATTTATGAAGCAATATCCTAAAGTATTCCTGCACCAAAAAACCAGACTTCCTAAACTTTTCAAACAGGAGGAACAAAGGTAATGATACCTTCTTTTGAAAGCAAGATTGATGAGTGTGTATGAGTGTGCTTGTGCTCACATAAGTGGAACTCAAAACTGAAAATATTTGACCAGTTTCCAGCCCTCTACACTAGGGAGCAGCCAAGGAAACAGAAATTAGTTTGTAAGGGTAAAATCATTTTTTGTTCAGCAAAAATATGTGTCCACTGCTAAGGATCATATTTATTTAAACTTTTTGTCAAAGAATTGTTGCCTTTTACTAATGAATAGCAGTTTTTACGAAAGGGATTAAAATATTCTACAAGGTTTCATGAGAAACTTCCCAATGGAAAGGATTAGAGTGTTTGTGGGTGGAGGATATTCGGAGGTGTGTCATGTATCAAGGTATAAATGACAAAGTCGTGGGGCACTAAAAGGCATTTGTGAAGCCTTTTTTACTTGGCTCCTGCTTCTAGGTGGACCTGTATTTAGATGTGCTTTATGTATTTTTTTTTTTTTTTGAGGCGGAGTCTTGCTCTGTCGCCCGGACTGGAGTGCAGTGGCCGGATCTCAGCTCACTGCAAGCTCCGCCTCCCGGGTTTACGCCATTCTCCTGCCTCAGCCTCCCGAGTAGCTGAGACTACAGGCGCCCGCCACCTCGCCCAGCTAGTTTTTGTATTTTTAGTAGAGACGGGGTTTCACCGTGTTAGCCAGAGAATGAGATTACTTAAGGGTGTTGCAGAAGGTGTAACTGCCCTCGCAGTAAAGGATGAAGATGGATTTCCAGATCACATTGTGATGCAGCTCCTCTCAAATTGTCCCTGGGCCCAGTGGAACTGTAAGGTTCTTATATCAGTGCAGTACCAGATCTAGAAAGGCATTCCCACTTCTCTTTGTTGTTCCTTAAGTATCTTACAGTGGATATGGAAACCTCCTACCCCATACTATTCAAGTAGACTTGACCTCTTCACATCCTTGGCTAGTCCACTGCCATACTCCCTAATAACTTGTATTGCCATATCTGTAAGACTGTATTTTGCTTGTGTGTTTACTAGTCAATATTTTTATTTCTAATATTTAACAGAGGGACTGACCCATAATTGTGAGTAGTAGATATGTGTTGCCCCATGGGCAAACTGCTTACTGGCTGTGTAAGGGATTTGATCAAGAATATGTTTTCATTTATTTATATCAACAATACAAATGTAAAAATTCAAACAAAATTATTGTAACAAATATGTTTCCAGGGGTTGGAAGATATCATCATGAGAGACATAGATCTATTTCATTATCCCATACCTTTCTTTTCTTTATAGCCATAGGGCAGTATTATGTAAAACATATCATATTAGTTGATTGGGAAAAATCTCTGGGAGATGGAGTTGCTCTGCCTTTTCAAGAACAATTCTGTTAAATTAATAAAATCTTATAAAAACAGAAATTCAAATGTAACTTTTTCCAACACTGTATCTGTCATGTAGATTAAACTACATCCCTAGATAGTAAGCCTGCCTGGAATGATCACACAGTGCTTATACTGTGATTTATCAAATTAACATCACTCTAGAAATATCTAATAAAAATATTTTGTACTTTTTGATTCCAAGTATACTCAATTTCTATTCTAATCTTGTTGATTAGAAAGAGACCTGTAAATGTAGCTCTGTCTATAGAATAAGGGACCAAGAGCTTTTATAGATAGTTGATATGTTCATCTTGCCCCCGTATTTATTCATTAATCTACCAGCAGTGGTCTGCTTCTTTAGTTAAAATATTAAACTTTGAGAGGACCACAGGGAGGCACCCAGTGGCTGTCAACGTACTTGGTAATGAAATACTCTCTTCATATTTTTAAGAAAAGAGACAGACCCCAAATGTGTTTTAACAGTGAAAGTGTGGTTTAAATGTGAAAATAAAGAGTGGACTGCCAAATACACAAGAACTAGGAAGATACAGTATACTAATTAAGATTTGTTTAAGTGCCTGAAAAGCCAATAAAATTAGCTTAAGAATCAAGGGGAATTTTAAGAATCACACTTTAGAAATGTTTTGCTGTAGAGCTAACTTCACCATTAAATGATGACATCGGGACTCAGTTTTCTCTGTATCTCTGCCTCCTCTTTGCTGGGTTGGTTTCATCTTCACATATCATGTAATAGGTCTGGGAAGACCACATTCATTTATCTTATTATTCAGATGAGAATGGAGGTGTTCTGCAACAGGCCCAGCAGGAGATTCACTGAAATCTCTAATTAAATTATATCATATCCCTGGATTGTCACTGTGCTGAATTTGCCAATCTTGAATTTCATGTCCACCTGAAGAGTGGGGAATATTGTTGACACTATATGAAGCACATGGGATAAGATTAGAAGAGAGAAAGTGGAAGCTCAGAAGAAAATTAGGGGCTGGACGTGGTGGCTAACACTTGTAATCCCAGCACTTTGGTAGGCCAAGGCAGGCAGATCACCTGAGGTTGGGAGTTCGAGACCATCTTGGCCAACATGGTCAAACTCTGCCTCTATTAAAATACAAAAAATTAGTCAGGCATAGTGGCGCACACCTGTAATCCCAGTTACTTGGAAGGCTGAGGCAGGGGAATTGCTTGAACCTGGGGGGAGGAGGTTGCAGTGAGCCAAGATTGCACCAGTGCACTCCAGCCTGGAGACACAGCATGACTCTATAAAAAAACCAAATAAAAACCCCCCAAAAAACAAAACAAAATGAAACAAAAACACAACTTAAGTTGAATTAAGTAGAATATCCTAAAATATATTAAGAAAATTGTGAATTTTCTTCTAAGCTTAGTATACATGGGTCCCTCATTCAGTGTGATATATCTATAGATACCCTGATGATGGAAACTGAGCTTAGGTAAATCCAAGAATCTTTTGAAGGAATAAAACTGATGAGGAAACTTGCAAGTTAGCAGACACTAAATACCTACACTGTCAACATTTACACTGTTACAATTATTAATCAATAATATTTACCTATTATCATTGTCATATTTAACACTATAATTCATTTAACACAAATATTATGTGATAGCTACAACAGTAAATAAGGCACCTGCCTGGCTGTGGGTAGCTGGTGATGCCAGGTCATTTAGTAAATATTGAAGGAAGACAGCCATATTCAAGGAGATTAGGAGAAATGCTACAAAGAAACATTAAGTCCCTGTGGAGCAAGGCACACAAATGAAATAAGCAGAAGACCTGGCTGAGACATTGAGAAACAATTCTATTTGAACAAAACTTGAAGAATAGGATAAGAAGAGGAAGTACTGCTATTTTATTCATGGATTGATAAGAAGGTAAATTTTTGGCATATTCACATATGTAGGAAATCAAATAGAGAGGAAGCTGTGTTGTTTTAAAAAGAACACTCAGTTTTGACCCAAAAGACTTGGTTTTGTGTTTTTGTTTCACTCAACAGCAGAAACACGACTTTGAATAAAGAAGTCTGTTAACTCACACTCAGTTTTTACTCAGAAAAGGAGAACAGACGATATTGATCCCCTACTTCAGAGTTATGCATTGAAAACACTTTTAAATTGTACTCATTTTCATTGTTATCATGCACTATTGATGGCAATGATGTTTTATGTACATTATACCATCTGTCAAGAAATCTACCGTTTTTCAAATAGATTAAACAACAGCAACAAAAAGATGGAAACTTCACTTTATATAAAGTACCAGTATGTTTAAAGGGGGCTGTGAAATGAAATGATTTCCATATTCCAATGGCTAGATGAAATGAACAATGTTGCGATTATCATCCTAAGAATTCTATTTTTTTTTTGAGGGGGAGTCTTGCCCTGTTGCCCAGGCAGGAGTGCAGTGGCCGGATCTCGGCTCACTGCAACTTCTGCCTCCCAGGTTCAAGTAATTCTCCAGCCTCAGCCTCCCAGGACTACAGGCTCCCACCACCACGCCCAGCTAATTTTTGTATTTTTAGTAGAGATGAGATTTCACCATGCTGGCCAGGACCGTCTGGATCTCTTGACCTCGTGATCCACCCACCTTGGCCTCTCAAAGTGCTGGGATTACAGGCGTAAGCCACAGCGCAGGGCCAATAATTCTTTTTGATGATACTGTACAATAATTGACTTACCTGTTCCCAATAAACATAATGGTCGTCTTTTTTAAACAATAACAACAACAAAATGTGAATTGCCAATTTGAGCCATCTTAACTCATTACAGAAAGATGGAGCATAATCTCAGATTTACATCTATATTTTATATTTAGAATACATAATTATAAATGTACTAATTTAAAAAAAATGCTAGGGAGTCCTTTTGCTTTCAACCTATTCTATGCTTATTTTAGAACTGTCTTTTTCACAAAAATTATAACTTTACTGTTTTGATATTTCATTTACTTTTTAATGACAGTCTTGGAAGTATTGTAGAACTAGATGGTTTCCTGAGAATAGTGCTGTTAAAGTGAATTTGGTAAATAGTTTACATTTTTTAAATGTAATTGTAACTTTCTACACTTGAAAAATTCCTAAATAAATATTGCAGTGATTTTTACCCAGAATATGTAAACTACAGCTCAATCTGTTTGCCTTTGAACATTTACTCAAATTTATATTCTCCAAACTTTATTCTCAGTACTATGATGAGAAATATTTTTAAAATCTGAGAACCCTGGCTTAAGATAGAAAGTCATGATGTTTGTGATTTAAATACATAGAAGAGAAACATTCTGGCGTCAAGAAATCTTCCGATTTTGTGTTAAATTGGACAGTATAACCACCCTTTTCTATATTGACATTCAACTCTTTTATTAATTTATCCAATTATTTAGCAAGTAGCTATTATATAGCAGGCACTGTGCTAGTGTAGAGTAAGATGAATATGGTCCTTGCTCCTCTAGAGTTTATGAGTCAGATCTTCTCAAGGGAGATAGCCTTAAGCAATAATCCTGCTAATAATTATTTAAGCACAATTTATCTTCATGAATTCATCTTTCAGTTTTTAGATTAGATCATGAATTAGTCCAGACTTTTAATTGTAATAGAAATTGGACTCAAAGGAACATAAGTTCCTTTGAGGAACATTTTAAAAAGTTGCCTATTGATTCACCTAACCTACTGGAGGATGGGAAAAGCCAGCCTTAGAGAAAAGGGTTACAAGATCTGGAGAGCTTGTCAGACTCTCTACTTCTCATCCCTGCTCATATTTATAGATTATCCCAATTCTCTCTTGGTGATTGTGACCTTTCTCCGTGTGGCGGGGAACATGGTTACCAGGAGCTTTGAACTTGTAACACCTCTAACACTGGAGAGAAAAAGGAATTTTTTTCAGCCAGAATAATCCTGAAAAAGGATTGAGATTGGCTGCCCAGTGGCATAGAACCTGTTAGCAAGAGAAAAGGGGGAGGGGGAGCATCCTGCAAAAAGAAGATAGCCACTGTAAACAATGACTGCTTTCCTAGGTGTAAGATACATTAATACATAGAGTCACAGTGATTTAAAAAGTTGCTACATTGTTTACTTCAATAATTTAATATCTACCCTTTAAGCAATAAGAAAAGACATAGATTTTTAATCAATGTGTGTTTAGGTCAGTTTATGTCAGGAGTGAAAAAGAAATGAAGTGGTCTCATTGTCTGGGGTAATACCCAAGGTTTGTTGTTCCATGGCCATAGAAAATTAGGACGTGGACACAAGAGAGTGAGGTTAAGAGCAGAAGTTTAACAGACAAAAGAAAGGGAAAAGTTCTCTCCTGCAGAGAGAAGGGGTCTCAAGTGGGTCTTCTGGTCCCCAGTAATGTGCAGGAGGTTTTATAGATGAGCTTGAGGAGGTGGTATTTGATTTACATAGGCCACAAAAAATTGGTCAGATGAGGTATGCCATTTACATAGCTCAAAGAACTGGTTAGGATTAGGTGTGTTGTTTGCATAGCCCGGGAAGAATCTGGCTACCTCACCCTAATCTTTTACTATGCAGAAGGGTTCGCTACCTCACCATGTTGCCTGCTTTTCTACTGTACATGTGGTGACAAAGAAAAGGGAAGATAGAGCCTCCATGTTGAACATACCTGGTTTCCAGGTAGCCCTTTTCTATTGGCACAGCTGTTGGCATTCACCCTGCAAGATTTTAGCTTGCTTATCTATGTTTGCAGCTGGATTTTTCAGGCTGCTCTTTGTTAGAAAAGAAATTATTTGGGGATCGCTTTTTGTTAAAAGGCAAGCCTTGCTGAGGACTCCTTCACCCTCACTATCTGCCTTAATAATTTATTTTTAGCTCCTCTATCAAAAGTTTAAGGAAACATTTGTAATTGAGGAAACAAATAATAAGCATCCAAAGAATTATGGAAACCTTTGTTAAAAATATATTTATTGAAAATGTGACTTTTTATTGATAATTAATAATAGATGTATGTATTTTTGGACATGTGATATTTTGATAAATTTATATTATATATAATCATCAAATCATGGTAGTTGAAATATTTATTATCTTAAACATTTATCTGTGCTGGGAACGTTTGAATTATTCTCTACTAGCTATTTTGAAATATACAATAGATTATTGTTTACTGTAGTTGCAAAGAAAGAAGTGACATTATCCTTGTTCATAAATGACATGAGCTTGTATTTAGAAAACCTTAAAGATTCCACCAAAAACTGTTAGAAATGATAAAATAATGCAGTAAAATTGCAGGATACAAGAGCAACATAAAAAACCAGTAGCATTTATATATGCCAACAGCAAACAATCTGGAAAAGAAATCAAGAAAGCAATCCCATTTATAATAGACACAAAAATTGTAAAATACCTATGAAAAAAATTTAACCAAAGAACTTAAAGGTCTCTACAAGGAAAACTGTAAATTTTAATGCTGATGAAAAAATTAAAGAGGACACAAAAAAGTAAGAAGATATTCCATGCCACGGACTGGAAGAATAATATTATTAAAATGTCAGTATTACGCAAAATGTGACATTTTTACGGGGGTGGAAATTGAAGTATTTACAAAGAAGGCTGCTTACTTGTTATAATTTTATTTGACTTTTATAAAAATGTTACCAGATTTTGACCATTTTAGTTCCAGAAGGGGTTAGTCAGCACTAAAATATAAAAAACATTTTTAAAAATTCTGATTAACAATGTATAGTATTTGTATTAGATTGGTAGATATTAGACAAAATGTTTATCAATGAGGGGTACATTTTTCTAGAAGGTGTAGACCAAAAATAATGGGGCAGAAGCTAAGGGGAAACCAATGATGTATTTGAATTATTAGCTATAATACTTCTTCCAATATGCAGTTATGCACTGCATGCATTTCAGTCAACAATGGATCACATATACCATGGTGGTCCTTTAAAATTAAAATGAGACTGAAAAATTACCTATCACTCAGGGACTTCACAGCTGCCTGTAATGTCATACTTTAACCTATTACTTATGTTTTTATGATGATGTTGATGTAAACAAATCTATTGTGCTACCAGTTATATAAAAACATAGCACATACAATTATGTATAGTACATAATACTTGATAATGATGATAAATGACTATGTTATTGATTATGTATTTACTATAACTTTTATTGTGATTTTAGAGTGTATTTATTCTATTTATATATAAAAAAAGGTTAATTGTAAAACAACCTCAGGCAGTCCCTTCAGGAGGGATTCCAGAAGAAGGCATTGTTATCATAGGAAATGACAGCTCCATGTGTGTTATTGTCCCTGAAGACCTTCCACGGGGACAAGACATGGGTGCGGAAGACAGTGATATCGATCATCCTGACCCTATATAGGCCTAGGCTACTGTTTGTAATTGTGTATTTGTAACAACAACAACAAAAAAAAGTTTAAAAAGTAAAAATAAAAATAAAAAATTATAAAAATAGAAAAATGCTATAGGATAAAGATAGAAACAAAGAGCGTATTTTTATACAGCTGTACAATGTGTTTGTGTTTTAAGCTGTTATTGCAAGAGTAAAGACATTAAAAACAATGAAAAATCTTATAAAGTCAAAATGTTACCATAATCAAAGGGTAATTTATTATTGAAGAAAGAAAAATATTTTACAAGTTAATCTAGTGTAGCCTAAGTATACAGTGTGTATAAAGTCTACATGTATGTACAATAATGTCCTACTCACTCACTGACTCACCCAAAGCAACTTCCAGTCCTGCAGGCTCCATTCAAGGGAAGTGCCCTCTACCGGTTTACCATTTTACGTCTTTAATCCTGTATTTTAATTTAACTCTACCTTTTTTGTGTTTGGATATGCTTAGATACATAAATACTTACCATTGTATTACAATTTGCTTATAATATTTGGTACAGTAACATGTTGTACAGGTTTGTAGCCTAGAAGTCATAGGCTATACCATATTAGCTTTGGTGTGTAGCAGGATATACCATTTGTATTTGGTTAAGCACACTCTATGATGTTTACCCAATGACAGAATTTCCAAATGATACATTTCTCAGAAAGTATCTCTATCAAATCAACATATGACTGTATTCAGATTACTCGATTAATCAAAATGAAAGTTAGCTAATTTTGAAGAAAATGTTAAACTAAAAGTCAGATATATAATATTAAGTGAAGAAGTTTCTTCTTGTAAAGAGTTCAAATGAATAAAAATGAAAAAAAATCTTGGATGATATCTAACTAATCTACACTTTCCTTAAGCTATATACTTCACAAAATCAATATTATTTTATCTAAAGTGCACTCTCAGAAAAAAGAGCAGAATAGTTGATTCATATGAATTGAATGCTTGAGCAAGTGTATCAAATGGAATAGTAAAGAAGAAAGATGCTTAACTCAAAATGGCACATGTCTAGTGTAGAAAAAAGATTATAATTACAGCCGTCCAATGGGTTCTTCTTGACTGTTGCCCAGATAGAGCTGATTTATCAAGGCAGGGAAATTGCAGTAGAGAGTTTAATTCATGCAGAGCCACCTGAACAGGGAACTAGAGTTTTATTATTACTCAAATCAGTTTCTCAGAGAATTAGGGGGCTAGGGTTTCTCAAAGGTAGTTTGGGGGAAGGGTTATGGGTGGTTAGGAAATTAGTGCTTGCTACTTATTAATTGTGGGTGCAACCATAGGAATGTGGGAAATGGTCCTCCTGCGTGCTGAATGGCTTCTGGGTGGGGCCATAGGAGCAGTTGGTGGGTCCTGGTAGAGCCATAGTGTCATTAGACACGCAAAAAGCCTGAAAAGACATATCAAAAAGCCAATTTTAGTTTCTACAATAGTGATGTTAACCTTCAGGTATAATTGGAGAAGTTGCATGTCTTGTGGCCTCCAGCATAATGGCTGGCAATTGTTTATGTCTACATCTTAGCTGAATTCAGGCTCCTCTGTCCTCCTAGTCTTGTGGTCTTCCATTAGCTTTACAAATGCAGTTGAGTTTTGGGGGAGGGCTATTATCATTTAAACTATAAGCTAAATATCTCCCAAAGGTAGCTTGTCCCATGCCCAGGGACAATTAAGGGCAGCTTGAAGGTCAATGGCAAGATGAGGGTTGGCCAGATGAAAACTCCTTCATTGCCATAATTTTCTCATTGTTATAATTTTTGCAGTGGTGGTTTCATAATGATATATTCATATACAATTAACTTTCCAGACAAGATGTATAAGAACTCTTTGGAAATTCAGATGAGTACTAGAATCCAGCTAATAATTAAGAGTGCATTAGAGTGAATGTGCATTGCCTTGACATACAGTGTCTATTTTGCCACTCAGTAACTATATGACTTTGGAGAAGTCAGTCTATCTGGACATTAGTTACCTTATATCTAAAATAAAATGCTCAGGTAGATGACAGTCAGTTCTCCTTTTAGCTCTATTAATCTAAGGTTCCATTTTCTAGTTGATGTTACAGATACTGTAGGGAGATAAATATATGTAATGAAGATAATATTTTTGTATTAACTTTTGATATATATGCCCTTATGACTGTTTCCTTCCTTGTATCCCATGTGCCATCATGGTCTCAGAGAATAGAGCAGGAAAAATATTACTTTAAGTAAGAGGTCTGCAGCAACCTCAATGCTTGTCTCCTCAGGAGAGAGAATTTAACTAAGGGGCATAAGGCAGAAGGAGAGACTGAGGCAAGTTTTAGAGCGGGAGTGAAAGCTTATTAAAAAGTTTCAGAGGCCGGGCGCGGTGGCTCAAGCCTGTAGTCCCAGCACTTTGGGAGGCCGAGACGGGCGGATCACGAGGTCAGGAGATCGAGACCATCCTGGCTAACACGGTGAAACCCCGTCTCTACTAAAATAATACAAAAAACTAGCCGGGCGAGGTGGCGGGCGCTTGTAGTCCCAGCTACTCGGGAGGCTGAGGCAGGAGAATGGCGTAAACCCGGGAGGCGGAGCTTGCAGTGAGCCGAGATCCGGCCACTGCACTCCAGCCCTGGCGACAGAGCGAGACTCTGTCTCAAAAAACAAAAAAAAAAAAAAAAACAAACAAACAAAAAAAAAAGTTTCAGAGCAGGAATGAAAAGACATAAAGTACACCTAGAAGAGGTCCAAGTGGGCAACAGGAGAGATCAAGTGTGCTGTTTGACCTTTGACTTGAGGTTTTATATGCTGGCATACTTCTGGGGTCTTGTATTCCTTCTCCCCTGGTTCTTCCCTTGGGGTGGGCTGTCTGCATCCACAGTGGCCTGCTGACACTTGAGAGGTGAGCATGAACAGTGTGTTTACTAGAGTTGTATGCATGCTCACTTGAGGCTTCCTTTACCAGTTGAATGTCCCCAGAAGGTCCTGTTAAACTCTGCCATTTTACCTCATAATGTGTATGTGTAAGTCCACTTCACCCAATTACTGGAATCTTATTAGAAAACTGCTGATTACTAGTTTCAGGTGTTTTCTGTCATTTGGGAGCCTGCCTTTCTGTGGTGCTGGCTGCGACCATTATTATGTTATTTTATTTTAAATGGAGTCTCACTCTGTCACCCAAGCTGGAGTGCCGTGGTGCAAACTTGGCTCACTGCAACCTCTCCCTCCTGGGTTCAAGCCATTCTCCTGCCTCATCCTCCTGAGTAGCTGGGATTACAGGCACCCACCACCATGCCCGGCTAACTTTATTTATTTATTTATTTAGAGACAAGGTCTCACTCTGTCACCCAGGCTGGAGTGCAGTGGCATAATCTTGGCTCACTGCACCCTCCACCTCCTGGGTTCTAGCGATTCTCATGCCCCAGCCTCTCAAGTAGCTGGGACTACAGGCACGCACCACCATGCCCAGATGATTGTTTTTGTATTTTTAGTAGAGACAGGGTTTCACCATGTTGGCAAGACTGGTCTTGAACTCCTGACCTTAAGTGGTCCACCTGTCTCGGCCTCCGAAAATGCTGGGATTACAGGTGTGAGCTACCATGCCCAGCCCCAATTACAATTTTAGAGAGGTAGTTAACAACTGCCTATCACCTGATGGTTACCTGACATTCTTGGGTTGGGGAGAATGCCCTGTTCATGCCTTACTATCTACCTACTGCAACAGAGGCATATGGGAAAGAAGAGAGCTATAGAGATAAAGTGAGATAAACTAAAGAATTGCTTATCTTTATCCACTCCCGTCCTTGGTATGAATCTTTACAGTCAGGGGTGTAGAATATCTAGATAGTTGGGCCAGAGGTGGTGGCTCATGCCTGTTATCCTAGCACTTTGGGAGGCCAAGGCAGGCAGATCACGAGATCAAGAGACCAAGACCAGCCTGGCCAACATGGTGAAACCCCGTCTCTACTAAAAAAAATATAAAAATTAGCTGGGCATGGTGGCACGCACCTGTAGTCCCAGCTACTCAGGAAGTTGATGCAGGAGGATCTCTTGAACCTGGGAGGTGGAGGTTGCAGTGAGCCAAGATTGTGCCACCGTACTTCAACCTGGTGACAGAGTGAGACTCTGTTTCAAAAAAGAAAAGAAAAAAGGAAAGACTATCTAGATAGTTATTGAGGAAGCTGTATCTTCTAGGACAATGATAATCAACTCGAACTACACATTAGTATCACCTTAAGAGTTTTGAAAAATACTAATGCCAGATATGTCCACTGACATTATGTAAATTGGAGTCCCTGGCTTCAGGCTAGGACCTTAGTAATTAAAACATAACTTGTAGTTGATTCTTGAAAATTACTGCTGTACAGGAAGACCTAAATTGGGCTCAACAGAACATTCAACAGGAAGAGAGAATAGTACAGAACTGGTGGGGACAGATGTCTTGTGATCTACCTCAAGTTAGTGCCATTAGATCCCCATGGTCTGTGTCTAGCATGCAGGGAGGGGGTCCAGAATTTCCCATGAACACTGGTAAGAGTAGAATGACTTGCCAGTAGGATTGATGGGTGGTAGGACTCTGGGGAGGGGAAAACTAAGCTGCTGAGTCAGGAATCTGATGACACGAGGGGAAGATAGTTAAGAGTGGATGCAGAAGCAGAAAAAGCCAGTCATTCCTAAGTAGATACCAATCCAGAGCCAACCTGCCGGCCACTCTGCAACAGGAACATGATGATGATCAGCTGATAGCTTCCTCTCCCCAACCACAATCGTGTAAGCAATCCAACCCACCCCCAACACACACCCAAATCAAGTCCAGAAAAAAATATGAAATTGACAGAAAATTGTTAAAACAACCTTATTTACCTGACAGAAACAAAGTTCTTCTAATTATACTTTTTCAAATTAATGAGACTGAGATACCATAAAATGGTATTGGAGGAAGAGGATTTATCAGCTCATGAGAAAGGTTTAGATTCTTTATAGAAAATAAACTTTTTCTTTGTACATCTTAGCATTTAAGTAAATTTTCAATACCACTAATCTATTTAGCTATTAAAATATTTATTTAAACTATATTCATATAAAGGGGAATCATAATAAAATGCCTTTTAAATATGAGAAGTTGCAGAGGATCCTGTCTCTTTAAAACATGCAATCCTAATTACCCACCTCTCAGGATATATGACGGTTGTAGCATATTCAGCATGGATTCTGTCATGACTTAAAAAAAAATTATTTGTAAACATGCTTTCTTAAAGAGGCATCATACACTCTTCTTTTAGTGAATAGAAGTGTCTGACAGAAAAACATTTGTGTAAGTAAACCTTTAGAATATGTTATTAGAACATGTTTCTTTCCTCACTGGTTCATATTACACAGGTTTACATATGCTGCTACAAAAGGTAAGTATAAGCGTGCTGATATGATTTGGTTCTGTCCCCACCCAAATCTCATCTTGAATTGTAGCTCCCTCAATTCCCATGTGTTGTGGGGAGGATCTGGTGGGAGATTATTGAATCATGGGAGCCATTTCTCCCATACTGTTCTCATGGTAATGAATAAGTCTCATGAGAGCTGATGGTTTTATAAGGGGTTTCCCCTTTTGCTTGGCTCTAATTCTCTCGTGTGCTGCCACATAAGACAAGCCTTTTGCCTTCTGCCATGATTGTGAGGCCTCCCCAGTCACATGGAACTGTGAGTCCATCAAATCTCTTCTTATTTATAAATTACCCAGTCTTGGGTATATCTTTATCAGCAGTGTGAAAACGAACTATTAGACATGTTTTCTTTCTTTAAAAAAAAAAAAAAGATTTAGGGAGTAAAAGTGCAATTTTGTGTAGTCATAACCCAATTAGTGTACATTGTACCTATTAAGTAGTTTCTTTTTCCTAGCCCCAACGTTCTGAGTCTCCAGTGACTATTATTTCACTCTATGTTCATGTGAATGCATTATTTAGCTTCCACTTGCAGGAAATGTGGTATTTGATTTTGTTTCTGAAAATATCATTAAAAAAAAAAAAAGAGAAAGGCAATTGGAACTTTAATTATGCCCCTATAAAATGAAATGTCATGAATCAACAAGACTGAAAGATAAACAATCCTCTCAGGCCCTCAGCAGTTAACCCTAACTGTAGAAGACAAAACGATGTAAACAAAGAAATACACACAGTATTCATTCACCTTGGGATCCAGAAATATATATTGTGGATGATAGTGGCATACACACTCCTTATGGTGTTAAAAGGAAATCTTTAGACAAATTAAATATGTAACAGTTTATTTGAGCAAAGAATGATTCATGAATCAGGCAGTACTCAACACTAGAAGAGGTTTGGAGAATTCCAACCAGCCATGTGAGCAGTGAGTTCATATAGGCCAAACAAGGGAGCAAAGTATAGAAATTACCCGGCTGACCAGTAAGATATCTGCCTTATTTGCAAATGGTGTGATAAAACATCTGCTGTATTTGAGCAGGATTCAATCAGTTGACTACCTGTGATTGGCTGAAGCTTAGCTGTTTGTGATTGGCTAAAATCCAGCTATTTCTTACAAAACATATACTCCTGAGTTGGGTTTCTGTTTGTTTACATTCTAAGTTAAGTTGTGGTTTGTTGATTAGGAACTCAAAATACTGAGACAGCCTCAGGCTAGTGGCCTCCTGCTTGTTTAATTTAACAATGGGAATTTATTATTAAAAGGTAATTATTAACTGTTTACAGAGGTAGAATTACTAGGCAGTCAATGACAGAAAGCTGACTTTGCTGTCAAAGTGACTTTCAATAAACTTCAGATTAGTGTTTTTCAAACTTTAATATGTGTACAGATCTCTTGGGGAGGTTATTAAAATGCAGATTCCAATTCAGAGGGTCTTGAGTGTGGCCTGAGATTCTGTATTTCTAACAAGCTACCAGTTGATGCTAATGCTGCTAGTTCATGGACCACAATTTGAACAGCAAGCTTACTATTTCATGTGTTTCTTCTTCTTTGAGAAAGTGAAAAAAAAAAAAGAATCCCTAAACTGTAACTTTTCTATTGGGAAAAGTTTCTACTGGGAGAATTTAGCCCACATTTTAAAGTATGAATTCATTCATCTAGGGGCTTATTTCAATTAGATAAACTACAACACTGTGTATGGTCTTTGGTCATAATATACTTGATTTATTAAATTTAGCAACCAATCGCATGTTGCACTTAATGTGCACAGCATGCCTGTTTGGAATTTTTTGGGTATATTTTAATTTAGGATCTTTTAATGAAGTCCAACCAATATCTATTATGTTAAAAAGTTCCATTTTAATTAGGTACTAAATCAGATAAGAAAAAGAGAGAAAGAGGTAGCTTGCTAAGTTTAGGAGTTGCCAGGCTTATAACTTATCCAGGTAATGGTAGTATTTTGTAAAATCATTTTCTCTTAGTTTGTGTTATGTAACTTACAGTAATTTGGAAGGCAGCTATGGTCACCACTATACCACCAACACACAACTTAATAATTTGAACAGGGGAGAGCACAATAATTTTGGTTGGCACTAGCCCCAGGACTCCACTGGCTACTCTCTAATATGCCAAAGGCAGCCTGGCCCAAGGAGGTCTGTTGGGAATGTTTCTCATGGACTCAGAATGTTTCTCATGGTTGGTATACTCAGTCAGCCAAATTGCCAGTCACACCAAAAGCTGTCAAAGTATGTTTTATGCAAAGAATTGATACATAAGTTTGAATTTTAGATTCTAAAGAGGCTAGGATATCCCAGCTGCTTGAATTAAAGAATTTTACTGAGAATTTTACTTCTAAATCTAAAAGCAGTAAACATGTAGCTTTAATCTGGGTTAAAATGATGAAGGGCTTCTCTGTAATACTCATTTTTTTTTCCCAAACACATTTTAAGACAATCATTGGTATAGTGTATGCATAGTCTAGATGGATTATAAATTCTCTCTAAATGTGTGAGAGCAGAAAATGTTCAAAAGTAAAGATGAATATTTGGAGATGAAGCAACTGAAAACCTAGAGCAAATGGATTCTGATAGACTTAAAAAAAAGGTCTCTGCAAAATTGCATTTTGAACTTGTGAATTCCTTTTGAGTTTTTGAGTTTTTGGACTTAATTTCTTTCTCTAGCATAGCTGAAATTACCCATATGATACAGCTACATCTAAGTGTACTTATTTCATGCTAGTGTGGATCTGGCCTCAGGTTAAATAATAAATGTTTGAACCATAGGCTATTTGAAAGTATGCATTTAACATTAGAATAAATGAAATTATTCTTGTTACGACTATAAAACCCATATTTTCTCTGAGTTCCAAAATCTGTTGAATGAGGTACTCTTGTTTTTTTTGTCAGTCCTATAGTTATTCTAGTGTACCAATTTATTATAAAAATAAAAATAAAACTTATACTATCTGAAAATAAACCTCACAATAATACTGTATTAGCCTGTTCTCACATTGCTAATAAAGACACAACTGAGACTAGGTAATTTTTAAAGCAAAGAGTTTCCATTGACTCATAGTTCCACATGGCTGAGGAGGCCTCATGATCATGGCAGATCAAGGGATGTCTTACATGGCAGGAGGCAAGAGAGAATGAGAGCAAAGTAAAAGGGGAAGTGCCTTATAAAACCATCAGATCTCCTGACACTTATTCACTACCACAAGAACAGTATGGGGGAAACTACCCCCGTGATTCAATTATCTCCCACCAGGTCTCTCCTACAACACATGGGAATTATGGGAGCTACAATTCAAGATGAGATTTGGGTGAGGATTCAGCCAAACTATGTCAAATAACTTGTCATTTGTTTATTCAGTTAGACAATATATACTGAGCACCAACTGTGTGCTAAGTGCAAGTCAGAGGACTTCTGTGCTCAGAGCTTCGTGGTGCTGACAGGGTCTGAGTAAGAGGTGGTAAGTGCAGTGCAGGGGGTGTCAGAGGAAGACTTCAGGGCAGGGGCGGTTGCATTGAGAGTGCTTACATTGAGGACAGATGGTGTACTGGAAGATCAGAGAAGCAGAGGAGGCTTTCTTGAGGAAGAAATGTTTAAGTTGAAGGATAAGAGTTGTCCAGAAGAAGAGAAAGATTATCTGAGGCAAAGAGAACCACATGTGATAATTCTTCACATTATTGATTATCTAAATGCTGTCGAAGCCATCTTAGCTGATACTCTAATTGCCCAAGTTGGTAGTTGTCACCAGAAACTTGTTGAAAAAATTTTTTTCAAAACCTTAAATGATCTCCCCCATGGGTGTCAAGATGGGAGTGATGGCTTGAGGTGGGAGAGGAGACAGAAAGGAAGAAAGGAAGAGAAAGAGAAGAAAGAGAAATAAAAAAGGCAAGGCAAGGGAGAAGTGGACGTGCCAGGTCATAGGAGCAATAGTTGGAACTTTTGGAAGTTTTATGAAGGAAGGAAGAAGAAAGTTTATATTAACAGAAATCTAACATTGTCTCTGCCATGCTTTGGTCTTGTCCTTTGTACCCCAAATCAACCCTTCTACCATGACATAAAAGGAAAGCCTGGATGGCTTGGGGAATTATTGTAACCAAGTGATGACAATTTGTACAAATTGGCTACACGCATAAGATTTGCTTGCAGTAAAGTAGAAAGTTACAAGAAAGTTTCAAGTCTGCGTTAAAAAAAAATCCACTTATGATGATAACTGCCACTGAGTAATGGCAGATTATGCTAAAAGGAAGGGCCTTTTGTTTTATGCTTCCTTCCTGATTGCTTTGGTTTGAAGCATCTGGGTATAGGTGCTGAGAAGGGGTGAATTGCTCTGCCTGGTAGAGATGTTCTAATTTAGAGTTACGGAGCAACCAGGAGTGAAGAAATTCAGAGACAAAGGGGACAGGAAAGAAGCAAGAGGAGCCAGGAAATGATTGAAGGAACGTATGCACTAAATAAGGAGAAACTACAATGCTGGGGATGGGGGTGAGGACATTTAAGAAAAGAAATAACTATTAATGTTATAATAACTATTATTTCAAGTAGATTGTCATATGTGATACTGTTACCAGAAGGAGGGTCTTGAGAGTGAGTTGTCCAGGTCCTTGGCTTTTTTAACAAAGAATTGGACAAAACACACAAATAAGGTAACAAAGGAACAAAACACAGGAACAAAGCAGGGATTTAATTAAAGAAAGAAAACACAGGGTGGGAGTGGGCCCGAGCAAGCGGCTTAAAGGCCCAGTTACAAAGTTTTCTAAGTTTTAAATACTCCTTTTGAAGTCCCTATCAGTTACCCTTGTCTCAATGAAGGTCTTGGTCTGTGGCTAATTAAAGGCTGAGGTGAATTGGAGTCCTATGCAGATGAAGGGATGGTCCCCACTTGGCCCACAGCCATTCCAGGGCACCTTCCCTTTCTATCTGAGATGTGGTGGAAGGGAGGGTTGTAGGGAGAGTAGCCTTTGATCCTTACTACTCGGGGAGATACGGTTTTTCCCTTTGGTTTAGCTTTTGGAAATTGGTGTTAATTGGTCTTAGGGGCCCTGCCCCTAGACCCAGGTGTTTTCCTTTTGACCCAGCTTTGGGAAATCAGCACAAATTGGATTCAGATT